>NW_027472852.1:0-221563 GCF_030347505.1 Rhynchophorus ferrugineus
TGGTCTTATCTATTGGCGATTTCGTTCCAATTCACATTCCAAGTAATATTCGGCATGCTAATTACATTGCCGGTTGCCAAATTGCATTATCTCTTATAGTTTCCGAGATATGGACTATCGATAATTTACACCTTAGGCTCTGCTTCTAACTTGGGCCCAAATTGTAAAATGGTCTTATCTATTGGCGATTTCGTTCTAATTCACATTCCAAGTAATATTCGGCATGCTAATTACATTGCCGGTTGCCAAATTGCATTATCTCTTATAGTTTCCGAGATATGGGACTATCGATAATTTACACCTTAGGCTCTGCTTCTAACTTGGGCCCAAATTGTAAAATAGTCTTATCTATTGGCGATTTCGTCCCAATTCACATTCCAAGTGATATTCGGCATGCTAATTACATTGCCGGTTGCGAAATTGCATTATCTCTTATAGTTTCCGAGATATGGACTATCAATAATTTACACCTTAGGCTCTGCTTCTAACTTGGGCCCAAATTGTAAAATGGTCTTATCTATTGGCGATTTCGTTTCCAATTCACATTCCAAGTAATATTCGGCATGCTAATTACATTGCCGGTTGCCAAATTGCATTATCTCTTATAGTTTCCGAGATATGGACTATCGATAATTTACACCTTAGGCTCTGCTTCTAACTCGGGCCCAAATTGTAAAATGGTCTTATCTATTGGCGATTTCGTTCCAATTCACATTCCAAGTAATATTCGGCATGCTAATTACATTGCCGGTTGCCAAATTGCATTACCTCTTATAGTTTCCGAGATATGGACTATCGATAATTTACACCTTAGGCTCTGCTTCTAACTTGGGCCCAAATTGTAAAATGGTCTTATCTATTGGCGATTTCGTTCCAATTCACATTCCAAGTAATATTCGGCATGCTAATTACATTGCCGGTTGCCAAATTGCATTATCTCTTATAGTTTCCGAGATATGGACTATCGATAATTTACACCTTAGGCTCTGCTTCTAACTCGGGCCCAAATTGTAAAATGGTCTTATCTATTGGCGATTTCGTTCCAATTCACATTCCAAGTAATATTCGGCATGCTAATTACATTGCCGGTTGCCAAATTGCATTATCTCTTATAGTTTCCGAGATATGGACTATCGATAATTTACACCTTAGGCTCTGCTTCTAACTTGGGCCCAAATTGTAAAATGGTCTTATCTATTGGCGATTTCGTTCCAATTCACATTCCAAGTAATATTCGGCCTGCTAATTACATTGCCGGTTGCCAAATTGCATTATCTCTTATAGTTTTCCGAGATATGGACTATCAATAATTTACACCTTAGGCTCTGCTTCTAACTTGGGCCCAAATTGTAAAATAGTCTTATCTATTGGCGATTTCGTCCCAATTCACATTCCAAGTGATATTCGGCATGCTAATTACATTGCCGGTTGCGAAATTGCATTATCTCTTATAGTTTCCGAGATATGGACTATCAATAATTTACACCTTAGGCTCTGCTTCTAACTTGGGCCCAAATTGTAAAATGGTCTTATCTATTGGCGATTTCGTTCCAATTCACATTCCAAGTAATATTCGGCATGCTAATTACATTGCCGGTTGCCAAATTGCATTATCTCTTATAGTTTCCGAGATATGGACTATCGATAATTTACACCTTAGGCTCTGCTTCTAACTCGGGCCCAAATTGTAAAATGGTCTTATCTATTGGCGATTTCGTTCCAATTCACATTCCAAGTAATATTCGGCATGCTAATTACATTGCCGGTTGCCAAATTGCATTATCTCTTATAGTTTCCGAGATATGGACTATCGATAATTTACACCTTAGGCTCTGCTTCTAACTTGGGCCCAAATTGTAAAATGGTCTTATCTATTGGCGATTTCGTTCCAATTCACATTCCAAGTAATATTCGGCCTGCTAATTACATTGCCGGTTGCCAAATTGCATTATCTCTTATAGTTTCCGAGATATGGACTATCAATAATTTACACCTTAGGCTCTGCTTCTAACTTGGGCCCAAATTGTAAAATGGTCTTATCTATTGGCGATTTCGTTCCAATTCACATTCCAAGTAATATTCGGCATGCTAATTACATTGCCGGTTGCCAAATTGCATTATCTCTTATTGTTTCCGAGATATGGACTATCGATAATTTACACCTTAGCTCTGCTTCTAACTTGGGCCCAAATTGTAAAATGGCCTTATCTATTGGCGATTTCGTTCCAATTCACATTCCAAGTAATATTCGGCATGCTAATAGGTTCGTCCATCGATCGATGGACGAACCTAATTACATTGCCGGTTGCCAAATTGCATTATCTCTTATAGTTTCCGAGATATGGACTATCGATAATTTACACCTTAGGCTCTGCTTCTAACTTGGGCCCAAATTGTAAAATGGCCTTATCTATTGGCGATTTCGTTCCAATTCACATTCCAAGTAATATTCGGCATGCTAATTACATTGCCGGTTGCCAAATTGCATTATCTCTTATAGTTTCCGAGATATGGACTATCAATAATTTACACCTTAGGCTCTGCTTCTAACTTGGGCCCAAATTGTAAAATGGTCTTATCTATTGGCGATTTCGTTCCAATTCACATTCCAAGTAATATTCGGCATGCTAATTACATTGCCGGTTGCCAAATTGAATTATCTCTTATAGTTTCCGAGATATGGACTATCGATAATTTACACCTTAGGCTCTGCTTCTAACTTGGGCCCAAATTGTAAAATGGTCTTATCTATTGGCGATTTCGTTCCAATTCACATTCCAAGTAATATTCGGCATGCTAATTACATTGCCGGTTGCCAAATTGCATTATCTCTTATAGTTTCCGAGATATGGACTATCGATAATTTACACCTTAGGCTCTGCTTCTAACTTGGGCCCAAATTGTAAAATGGTCTTACCTATTGGCGATTTCGTTCCAATTCACATTCCAATTAATATTCGGCATGCTAATTACATTGCCGGTTGCCAAATTGCATTATCTCTTATAGTTTCCGAGATATGGACTATCGATAATTTACACCTTAGGCTCTGCTTCTAACTTGGGCCCAAATTGTAAAATGGTCTTATCTATTGGCGATTTCGTTCCAATTCACATTCCAAGTAATATTCGGCATGCTAATTACATTGCCGGTTGCGAAATTGCATTATCTCTTATAGTTTCCGAGATATGGACTATCAATAATTTACACCTTAGGCTCTGCTTCTAACTTGGGCCCAAATTGTAAAATGGTCTTACCTATTGGCGATTTCGTTCCAATTCACACTCCAAGTAATATTCGGCATGCTAATTACATTGCCGGTAGCGAAATTGCATTATCTCTTATAGTTTCCGAGATATGGACTATCAATAATTTACACCTTAGGCTCTGCTTCTAACTTGGGCCCAAATTGTAAAATGGTCTTATCTATTGGCGATTTCGTTCCAATTCACATTCCAAGTAATATTCGGCATGCTAATTACATTGCCGGTTGCCAAATTGCATTATCTCTTATAGTTTTCCGAGATATGGACTCTCGATAATTTACACCTTAGGCTCTGCTTTAACTTGGGCCCAAATTGTAAAATGGTCTTATCTATTGGCGATTTCGTTCCAATTCACATTCCAAGTAATATTCGGCATGCTAATTACATTGCCGGTTGCCAAATTGCATTATCTCTTATAGTTTCCGAGATATGGACTATCGATAATTTACACCTTAGGCTCTGCTTCTAACTTGGGCCCAAATTGTAAAATGGTCTTCTCTATTGGCGATTTCGTTCCAATTCACATTCCAAGTAATATTCGGCATGCTAATTACATTGCCGGTTGCCAAATTGCATTACCTCTTATAGTTTCCGAGATATGGACTATCGATAATTTACACCTTAGGCTCTGCTTCTAACTTGGGCCCAAATTGTAAAATGGTCTTATCTATTGGCGATTTCATTCCAATTCACATTCCAAGTAATATTCGGCATGCTAATTACATTGCCGGTTGCCAAATTGCATTATCTCTTATAGTTTCCGAGATATGGACTATCGATAATTTACACCTTAGGCTCTGCTTCTAACTTGGGCCCAAATTGTAAAATGGTCTTATCTATTGGCGATTTCGTTCCAATTCACATTCCAAGTAATATTCGGCATGCTAATTACATTGCCGGTTGCCAAATTGCATTATCTCATATAGTTTCCGAGATATGGACTATCGATAATTTACACCTTAGGCTCTGCTTCTAACTTGGGCCCAAATTGTAAAATGGTCTTATCTATTGGCGATTTCGTTCCAATTCACATTCCAAGTAATATTCGGCATGCTAATTACATTGCCGGTTGCCAAATTGCATTATCTCTTATAGTTTCCGAGATATGGACTATCAATAATTTACACCTTAGGCTCTGCTTCTAACTTGGGCCCAAATTGTAAAATGGTCTTATCTATTGGCGATTTCGTTCCAATTCACATTCCAAGTAACATTCGGCATGCTAATTACATTGCCGGTTGCCAAATTGCATTATCTCTTATAGTTTCCGAGATATGGACTATCGATAATTTACACCTTAGGCTCTGCTTCTAACTTGGGCCCAAATTGTAAAATGGCCTTATCTATTGGCGATTTCGTTCCAATTCACATTCCAAGTAATATTCGGCATGCTAATTACATTGCCGGTTGCCAAATTGCATTATCTCTTATAGTTTCCGAGATATGGACTATCGATAATTTACACCTTAGGCTCTGCTTCTAACTTGGGCCCAAATAGTAAAATGGTCTTATCTATTGGCGATTTCGTTCCAATTCACATTCCAAGTAATATTCGGCATGCTAATTACATTGCCGGTTGCCAAATTGCAATATCTCTTATAGTTTCCGAGATATGGACTATCGATAATTTACACCTTAGGCTCTGCTTCTAACTTGGGCCCCAAATTGTAAAATGGTCTTATCTGTTGGCGATTTCGTTCCAATTCACATTCCAAGTAATATTCGGCATGCTAATTACATTGCCGGTTGCCAAATTGCATTAACTCTTATAGTTTCCGAGATATGGACTATCGATAATTTACACCTTAGGCTCTGCTTCTAACTTGGGCCCAAATTGTAAAATGGTCTTATCTATTGGCGATTTCGTTCCAATTCACATTCCAAGTAATATTCGGCATGCTAATTACATTGCCGGTTGCCAAATTGCATTATCTCTTATAATTTCCGAGATATGGACTATCGATAATTTACACCATAGGCTCTGCTTATAACTTGGGCCCAAATTGTAAAATGGTCTTATCTATTGGCGATTTCGTTCCAACTCACATTCCAAGTAATATTCGGCATGCTAATTACATTGCCGGTTGCCAAATTGCATTATCTCTTATAGTTTCCGAGATATGGACTATCGATAATTTACACCTTAGGCTCTGCTTCTAACTTGGGCCCAAATTGTAAAATGGTCTTATCTATTGGCGATTTCGTTCCAATTCACATTCCAAGTAATATTCGGCATGCTAATTACATTGCCGGTTGCCAAATTGCATTATCTCTTATAGTTTCCGAGATATGGACTATCGATAATTTACACTTTAGGCTCTGCTTCTAACTTGGGCCCAAATTGTAAAATGGTCTTATCTATTGGCGATTTCGTTCCAATTCACATTCCAAGTAATATTCGGCATGCTAATTACATTGCCGGTTGCCAAATTGCATTATCTCTTATAGTTTCCGAGATATGGACTATCGATAATTTACACCTTAGGCTCTGCTTCTAACTTGGGCCCAAATTGTAAAATGGTCTTCTCTATTGGCGATTTCGTTCCAATTCACATTCCAAGTAATATTCGGCATGCTAATTACATTGCCGGTTGCCAAATTGCATTACCTCTTATAGTTTCCGAGGATATGGACTATCGATAATTTTCACCTTAGGCTCTGCTTCTAACTTGGGCCCAAATTGTAAAATGGCCTTATCTATTGGCTATTTCGTTCCAATTCACATTCCAAGTAATATTCGGCATGCTAATTACATTGCCGGTTTGCCAAATTGCATTATCTCTTATAGTTTCCGAGATATGGACTATCGATAATTTACACCTTAGGCTCTGCTTCTAACTTGGGCCCAAATTGTAAAATGGTCTTGTGAATTAGCGATTTCGTTCCAATTCACATTCCAAGTAATATTCGGCATGCTGATTACATTGCCGGTTGCCAAATTGCATTATCTCTTATAGTTTCCGAGATATGGACTATCGATTATTTACACCTTAGGCTCTGCTTCTAACTTGGGCCCAAATTGTAAAATGGTCTTATCTATTGGCGATTTCGTCCCAATTCACATTCCAAGTAATATTCGGCTTGCTAATTACATTGCCGGTTGCCAAATTGCATTATCTCTTATAGTTTCCGAGATATGGACTATCGATAATTTACACCTTAGGCTCTGCTTCTAACTTGGGCCCAAATTGTAAAATGGTCTTATCTATTGGCGATTTCGTTCCAACTCACATTCCAAGTAATATTCGGCATGCTAATTACATTGCCGGTTGCAAATTGCATTATCTCTTATAGTTTCCGAGATATGGACTATCGATAATTTACACCTTAGGCTCTGCTTCTAATTTGGGCCCAAATTGTAAAATGGTCTTATCTATTGGCGATTTCGTTCCAATTCACATTCCAAGTAATATTCGGCATGCTAATTACATTGCCGGTTGCCAAATTGCATTATCTCTTATAGTTTCCGAGATATGGACTATCGATAATTTACACTTTAGGCTCTGCTTCTAACTTGGGCCCAAATTGTAAAATGGTCTTATCTATTGGCGATTTCGTTCCAATTCACATTCCAAGTAATATTCGGCATGCTAATTACATTGCCGGTTGCCAAATTGCATTATCTCTTATAGTTTCCGAGATATGGACTATCAATTATTTACACCTTAGGCTCTGCTTCTAACTTGGGCCCAAATTGTAAAATGGTCTTATCTATTGGCGATTTCGTTCCAATTCACATTTCCAAGTAATATTCGGCATGCTAATTACATTGCCGGTTGCCAAATTGCATTACCTCTTATAGTTTCCGAGATATGGACTATCGATAATTTTCACCTTAGGCTCTGCTTCTAACTTGGGCCCAAATTGTAAAATGGCCTTATCTATTGGCTATTTCGTTCCAATTCACATTCCAAGTAATATTCGGCATGCTAATTACATTGCCGGTTGCCAAATTGCATTATCTCTTATAGTTTCCGAGATATGGACTATCGATAATTTTACACCTCAGGCTCTGCTTCTAACTTGGGCCCAAATTGTAAAATGGTCTTGTCTATTAGCGATTTCGTTCCAATTCACATTCCAAGTAATATTCGGCATGCTAATTACATTGCCGGTTGCCAAATTGCATTATCTCTTATAGTTTCCGAGATATGGACTATCGATTATTTACACCTTAGGCTCTGCTTCTAACTTGGGCCCAAATTGTAAAATGGTCTTATCTATTGGCGATTTCGTCCATCCATCGATGGACGAAGCTTGCTAATTACATTGCCGGTTGCCAAATTGCATTATCTCTTATAGTTTCCGAGATATGGACTATCGATAATTTACACCTTAGGCTCTGCTTCTAACTTGGGCCCAAATTGTAAAATGGTCTTATCTATTGGCGATTTCGTTCCAATTCACATTCCAAGTAATATTCGGCATGCTAATTACATTGCCGGTTGCCAAATTGCATTATCTCTTATAGTTTCCGAGATATGGACTATCAATAATTTACACCTTAGGCTCTGCTTCTAACTTGGGCCCAAATTGTAAAATGGTCTTATCTATTGGCGATTTTCGTTCCAATTTACATTCCAAGTAATATTCGGCATGCTAATTACATTGCCGGTTGCCAAATTGCATTATCTCTTATAGTTTCCGAGATATGGACTATCGATAATTTACACCTTAGGCTCTGCTTCTAACTTGGGCCCAAATTGTAAAATGGTCTAACCTATTGGCGATTTCGTTCCAATTCACACTCCAAGTAATATTCGGCATGCTAATTACATTTCCGGTTGCGAATTGCATTATCTCTTATAGTTTCCGAGATATGGACTATCAATTATTTACACCTTAGGCTCTGCTTCTAACTTGGGCCCAAATTGTAAAATGGTCTTATCTATTGGCGATTTCGTTCCAATTCACATTCCAAGTAATATTCGGCATGCTAATTACATTGCCGGTTGCCAAATTGCATTATCTCTTATAGTTTCCGAGATATGGACTATCGATAATTTACACCTTAGGCTCTGCTTCTAACTTGGGCCCAAATTGTAAAATGGTCTTATCTATTGGCGATTTCGTTCCAATTCACATTCCAAGTAATATTCGGCATGCTAATTACATTGCCGGTTGCCAAATTGCATTATCTCTTATAGTTTCCGAGATATGGACTATCGATAATTTACACCTTAGGCTCTGCTTCTAACTTGGGCCCAAATTGTAAAATGGTCTTATCTATTGGCGATTTCGTCCCAATTCACATTCCAAGTGATATTCGGCATGCTAATTACATTGCCGATTGCGAAATTGCATTATCTCTTATAGTTTCCGAGATATGGACTATCAATAATTTACACCTTAGGCTCTGCTTCTAACTTGGGCCCAAATTGTAAAATGGTCTTATCTATTGGCGATTTCGTTCCAATTCACATTCCAAGTAATATTCGGCATGCTAATTACATTGCCGGTTGCCAAATTGCATTATCTCTTATAGTTTCCGAGATATGGACTATCGATAATTTACACCTTAGGCTCTGCTTCTAACTTGGGCCCAAATTGTAAAATGGTCTTATCTATTGGCGATTTCGTTCCAATTCACAGTCCAAGTAATATTCCGCATGCTAATTACATTGCCGGTTGCCAAATTGCATTATCTCTTATAGTTTCCGAGATATGGACTATCGATAATTTACACCTTAGGCTCTGCTTCTAACTTGGGCCCAAATTGTAAAATGGTCTTATCTATTGGCGATTTCGTTCCAATTCACACTCCAAGTAATATTCGGCATTCTAATTACATTGCCGGTTGCGAAATTGCATTATCTCTTATAGTTTCCGAGATATGGACTATCAATAATTTACACCTTAGGCTCTGCTTCTAACTTGGGCCCAAATTGTAAAATGGTCTTATCTATTGGCGATTTCGTTCCAATTCACATTCCAAGTAATATTCGGCATGCTAATTACATTGCCGGTTGCCAAATTGCATTATCTCTTATAGTTTCCGAGATATGGACTATCGATAATTTACACCTTAGGCTCTGCTTCTAACTTAGGCCCAAATTGTAAAATGGTCTTATCTATTGGCGATTTCGTTCCAATTCACATTCCAAGTAATATTCTCCATGCTAATTACATTGCCGGTTGCCAAATTGCATTATCTCTTATAATTTCCGAGATATGGACTATCGATAATTTACACCTTAGCCTCTGCTTCTAACTTGGGCCCAAATTGTAAAATGGTCTTATCTATTGGCGTTTTCGTTCCAATTCACATTCCAAGTAATATTCGGCATGCTAATTACATTGCCGGTTGCCAAATTGCATTATCTCTTATAGTTTCCGAGATATGGACTATCGATAATTTACACCTTAGGCTCTGCTTCTAACTTGGGCCCAAATTGTAAAATGGTCTTCTCTATTGGCGGTTTCGTTCCAATTCACATTCCAAGTATTATTCGGCATGCTAATTACATTGCCGGTTGCCAAATTGCATTATCTCTTATAGTTTCCGAGATATGGACTATCGATTATTTACACCATAGGCTCTGCTTATAACTTGGGCCCAAATTGTAAAATGGTCTTATCTATTGGCGATTTCGTTCCAATTCACATTCCAAGTAATATTCGGCATGCTAATTACATTGCCGGTTGCCAAATTGCATTATCTCTTATAGTTTCCGAGATATGGACTATCGATAATTTACACCTTAGGCTCTGCTTCTAACTTGGGCCCAAATTGTAAAATGGTCTTATCTATTGGCGATTTCGTTCCAATTCACATTCCAAGTAATATTCGGCATGCTAATTACATTGCCGGTTGCCAAATTGCATTATCTCTTATAGTTTCCGAGATATGGACTATCGATAATTTACACCTTAGGCTCTGCTTCTAACTTGGGCCCAAATTGTAAAATGGTCTTATCTATTGGCGATTTCGTTCCAATTCACATTCCAAGTAATATTCGGCATGCTAATTACATTGCCGGTTGCCAAATTGCATTATCTCTTATAGTTTCCGAGATATGGACTATCGATAATTTACACCTTAGGCTCTGCTTCTAACTTGGGCCCAAATTGTAATATGGTCTTATCTATTGGCGATTTCGTCCCAATTCACATTCCAAGTAATATTCGGCATGCTAATTACATTGCCGGTTGCCAAATTGCATTATCTCTTATAGTTTCCGAGATATGGACTATCGATAATTTACACCTTAGGCTCTGCTTCTAACTTGGGCCCAAATTGTAAAATGGTCTTATCTATTGGCGATTTCGTTCCAATTCACATTCCAAGTAATATTCGGCATGCTAATTACATTGCCGGTTGCCAAATTGCATTATCTCTTATAGTTTCCGAGATATGGACTATCGATAATTTACACCTTAGGCTCTGCTTCTAACTTGGGCCCAAATTGTAAAATGGTCTTATCTATTGGCGATTTCGTTCCAATTCACATTCCAAGTAATATTCGGCATGCTAATTACATTGCCGGTTGCCAAATTGCATTATCTCTTATAGTTTCCGAGATATGGACTATCGATAATTTACACCTTAGCCTCTGCTTCTAACTTGGGCCCAAATTGTAAAATGGTCTTATCTATTGGCGTTTTCGTTCCAATTCACATTCCAAGTAATATTCGGCATGCTAATTACATTGCCGGTTGCCAAATTGCATTATCTCTTATAGTTTCCGAGATATGGACTATCGATAATTTACACCTTAGGCTCTGCTTCTAACTTGGGCCCAAATTGTAAAATGGTCTTCTCTATTGGCGATATCGTTCCAATTCACATTCCAAGTAATATTCGGCATGCTAATTACATTGCCGGTTGCCAAATTGCATTATCTCTTATAGTTTCCGAGATATGGACTATCGATAATTTACACCTTAGGCTCTGCTTCTAACTTGGGCCCAAATTGTAAAATGGTCTTATCTATTGGCGATTTCGTTCCAATTCACATTCCAAGTAATATTCGGCATGCTAATTACATTGCCGGTTGCCAAATTGCATTATCTCTTATAGTTTCCGAGATATGGACTATCGATAATTTACACCTTAGGCTCTGCTTCTAACTTGGGCCCAAATTGTAAAATGGTCTTCTCTATTGGCGATTTCGTTCCAATTCACATTCCAAGTAATATTCGGCATGCTAATTACATTACCGGTTGCCAAATTGCATTATCTCTTATAGTTTCCGAGATATGGACTATCGATAATTTACACCTTAGGCTCTGCTTCTAACTTGGGCCCAAATTGTAAAATGGTCTTCTCTATTGGCGATTTCGTTCCAATTCACAGTCCAAGTAATATTCGGCATGCTAATTACATTGCCGGTTGCCAAATTGCATTATCTCTTATAGTTTCCGAGATATGGACTATCGATAATTTACACCTTAGGCTCTGCTTCTAACTTGGGCCCAAATTGTAAAATGGTCTTATCTATTGGCGATTTCGTTCCAATTCACACTCCAAGTAATATTCGGCATGCTAATTACATTGCCGGTTGCGAAATTGCATTATATCTTATAGTTTCCGAGATATGGACTATCAATAATTTACACCATAGGCTCTGCTTCTAACTTGGGCCCAAATTGTAAAATGGTCTTATCTATTGGCGATTTCGTTCCAATTCGCATTCCAAGTAATATTCGGCATGCTAATTACATTGCCGGTTGCCAAATTGCATTATCTCTTATAGTTTCCGAGATATGGACTATCGATAATTTACACCTTAGGCTCTGCTTCTAACTTGGGCCCAAATTGTAAAATGGTCTTATCTATTGGCGATTTCGTTCCAATTCACATTCCAAGTAATATTCTCCATGCTAATTACATTGCCGGTTGCCAAATTGCATTATCTCTTATATTTTCCGAGATATGGACTATCGATAATTTACACCTTAGGCTCTGCTTCTAACTTGGGCCCAAATTGTAAAATGGTCTTCTCTATTGGCGATTTCGTTCCAATTCACATTCCAAGTAATATTCGGCATGCTAATTACATTGCCGGTTGCCAAATTGCATTATCTCTTATAGTTTCCGAGATATGGACTATCGATAATTTACACCTTAGGCTCTGCTTCTAACTTGGGCCCAAATTGTAAAATGGTCTTATCTATTGGCGATTTCGTTCCAATTCACATTCCAAGTAATATTCGGCATGCTAATTACATTGCCGGTTGCCAAATTGCATTATCTCTTATATTTTCCGAGATATGGACTATCGATAATTTACACCTTAGGCTCTGCTTCTAACTTGGGCCCAAATTGTAAAATGGTCTTATCTATTGGCGATTTCGTTCCAATTCACATTCCAAGTAATATTCGGCATGCTAATTACATTGCCGGTTGCCAAATTGCATTATCTCTTATAGTTTCCGAGATATGGACTATCGATAATTTACACCTTAGCCTCTGCTTCTAACTTGGGCCCAAATTGTAAAATGGTCTTATCTATTGGCGTTTTCGTTCCAATTCACATTCCAAGTAATATTCGGCATGCTAATTACATTGCCGGTTGCCAAATTGCATTATCTCTTATAGTTTCCGAGATATGGACTATCGATAATTTACACCTTAGGCTCTGCTTCTAACTTGGGCCCAAATTGTAAAATGGTCTTCTCTATTGGCGATTTCGTTCCAATTCACATTCCAAGTAATATTCGGCATGCTAATTACATTGCCGGTTGCCAAATTGCATTATCTCTTATAGTTTCCGAGATATGGACTATCGATAATTTACACCTTAGGCTCTGCTTCTAACTTGGGCCCAAATTGTAAAATGGTCTTATCTATTGGCGATTTCGTTCCAATTCCCATTCCAAGTAATATTCGGCATGCTAATTACATTGCCGGTTGCCAAATTGCATTATCTCTTATAGTTTCCGAGATATGGACTATCGATAATTTACACCTTAGGCTCTGCTTCTAACTTGGGCCCAAATTGTAAAATGGTCTTATCTATTGGCGATTTCGTCCCAATTCACATTCCAAGTAATATTCGGCATGCTAATTACATTGCCGGTTGCCAAATTGCATTATCTCTTATAGTTTCCGAGATATGGACTATCGATAATTTACACCTTAGGCTCTGCTTCTAACTTGGGCCCAAATTGTAAAATGGTCTTATCTATTGGCGATTTCGTTCCAATTCACATTCCAAGTAATATTCGGCATGCTAATTACATTGCCGGTTGCCAAATTGCATTATCTCTTATAGTTTCCGAGATATGGACTATCGATAATTTACACCTTAGGCTCTGCTTCTAACTTGGGCCCAAATTGTAAAATGGTCTTATCTATTGGCGATTTCGTTCCAATTCACATTCCAAGTAATATTCGGCATGCTAATTACATTGCCGGTTGCCAAATTGCATTATCTCTTATAGTTTCCGAGATATGGACTATCGATAATTTACACCTTAGCCTCTGCTTCTAACTTGGGCCCAAATTGTAAAATGGTCTTATCTATTGGCGTTTTCGTTCCAATTCACATTCCAAGTAATATTCGGCATGCTAATTACATTGCCGGTTGCCAAATTGCATTATCTCTTATAGTTTCCGAGATATGGACTATCGATAATTTACACCTTAGGCTCTGCTTCTAACTTGGGCCCAAATTGTAAAATGGTCTTCTCTATTGGCGATTTCGTTCCAATTCACATTCCAAGTAATATTCGGCATGCTAATTACATTGCCGGTTGCCAAATTGCATTATCTCTTATAGTTTTCGAGATATGGACTATCGATAATTTACACCTTAGGCTCTGCTTCTAACTTGGGCCCAAATTGTAAAATGGTCTTATCTATTGGCGATTTCGTTCCAATTCACATTCCAAGTAATATTCGGCATGCTAATTACATTGCCGGTTGCCAAATTGCATTATCTCTTATAGTTTCCGAGATATGGACTATCGATAATTTACACCTTAGGCTCTGCTTCTAACTTGGGCCCAAATTGTAAAATGGTCTTCTCTATTGGCGATTTCGTTCCAATTCACATTCCAAGTAATATTCGGCATGCTAATTACATTACCGGTTGCCAAATTGCATTATCTCTTATAGTTTCCGAGATATGGACTATCGATAATTTACACCTTAGGCTCTGCTTCTAACTTGGGCCCAAATTGTAAAATGGTCTTCTCTATTGGCGATTTCGTTCCAATTCACAGTCCAAGTAATATTCGGCATGCTAATTACATTGCCGGTTGCCAAATTGCATTATCTCTTATAGTTTCCGAGATATGGACTATCGATTATTTACACCTTAGGCTCTGCTTCTAACTTGGGCCCAAATTGTAAAATGGTCTTATCTATTGGCGATTTCGTTCCAATTCACACTCCAAGTAATATTCGGCATGCTAATTACATTGCCGGTTGCGAAATTGCATTATATCTTATAGTTTCCGAGATATGGACTATCAATAATTTACACCATAGGCTCTGCTTCTAACTTGGGCCCAAATTGTAAAATGGTCTTATCTATTGGCGATTTCGTTCCAATTCACATTCCAAGTAATATTCGGCATGCTAATTACATTGCCGGTTGCCAAATTGCATTATCTCTTATAGTTTCCGAGATATGGACTATCGATAATTTACACCTTAGGCTCTGCTTCTAACTTGGGCCCAAATTGTAAAATGGTCTTATCTATTGGCGATTTCGTTCCAATTCACATTCCAAGTAATATTCTCCATGCTAATTACATTGCCGGTTGCCAAATTGCATTATCTCTTATAGTTTCCGAGATATGGACTATCGATAATTTACACCTTAGGCTCTGCTTCTAACTTGGGCCCAAATTGTAAAATGGTCTTCTCTATTGGCGATTTCGTTCCAATTCACATTCCAAGTAATATTCGGCATGCTAATTACATTGCCGGTTGCCAAATTGCATTATCTCTTATAGTTTCCGAGATATGGACTATCGATAATTTACACCTTAGGCTCTGCTTCTAACTTGGGCCCAAATTGTAAAATGGTCTTATCTATTGGCGATTTCGTTCCAATTCACATTCCAAGTAATATTCGGCATGCTAATTACATTGCCGGTTGCCAAATTGCATTATCTCTTATAGTTTCCGAGATATGGACTATCGATAATTTACACCTTAGGCTCTGCTTCTAACTTGGGCCCAAATTGTAAAATGGTCTTATCTATTGGCGATTTCGTTCCAATTCACACTCCAAGTAATATTCGGCATGCTAATTACATTGCCGGTTGCGAAATTGCATTATCTCTTATAGTTTCCGAGATATGGACTATCAATAATTTACACCTTAGGCTCTGCTTCTAACTTGGGCCCAAATTGTAAAATGGTCTTATCTATTGGCGATTTCGTTCCAATTCACATTCCAAGTAATATTCGGCATGCTAATTACATTGCCGGTTGCCAAATTGCATTATCTCTTATAGTTTCCGAGATATGGACTATCGATAATTTACACCTTAGGCTCTGCTTCTAACTTGGGCCCAAATTGTAAAATGGTCTTATCTATTGGCGATTTCGTTCCAATTCACATTCCAAGTAATATTCGGCATGCTAATTACATTGCCGGTTGCCAAATTGCATTATCTCTTATAGTTTCCGAGATATGGACTATCAATAATTTACACCTTAGGCTCTGCTTCTAACTTGGGCCCAAATTGTAAAATGGTCTTATCTATTGGCGATTTCGTTCCAATTCACATTCCAAGTAATATTCGGCATGCTAATTACATTGCCGGTTGCCAAATTGCATTATCTCTTATAGTTTCCGAGATATGGACTATCGATAATTTACACCTTAGGCTCTGCTTCTAACTTGGGCCCAAATTGTAAAATGGTCTTCTCTATTGGCGGTTTCGTTCCAATTCACATTCCAAGTAATATTCGGCGTGCTAATTACATTGCCGGTTGCCAAATTGCATTATCTCTTATAGTTTCCGAGATATGGACTATCGATAATTTACACCTTAGGCTCTGCTTCTAACTTGGGCCCAAATTGTAAAATGGTCTTATCTATTGGCGATTTCGTTCCAATTCACATTCCAAGTAATATTCTCCATGCTAATTACATTGCCGGTTGCCAAATTGCATTATCTCTTATAATTTCCGAGATATGGACTATCGATAATTTACACCTTAGCCTCTGCTTCTAACTTGGGCCCAAATTGTAAAATGGTCTTATCTATTGGCGTTTTCGTTCCAATTCACATTCCAAGTAATATTCGGCATGCTAATTACATTGCCGGTTGCCAAATTGCATTATCTCTTATAGTTTCCGAGATATGGACTATCGATAATTTACACCTTAGGCTCTGCTTCTAACTTGGGCCCAAATTGTAAAATGGTCTTATCTATTGGCGATTTCGTTCCAATTCACATTCCAAGTAATATTCTCCATGCTAATTACATTGCCGGTTGCCAAATTGCATTATCTCTTATAGTTTCCGAGATATGGACTATCGATAATTTACACCTTAGGCTCTGCTTCTAACTTGGGCCCAAATTGTAAAATGGTCTTCTCTATTGGCGATTTCGTTCCAATTCACATTCCAAGTAATATTCGGCATGCTAATTACATTGCCGGTTGCCAAATTGCATTATCTCTTATAGTTTCCGAGATATGGACTATCGATAATTTACACCTTAGGCTCTGCTTCTAACTTGGGCCCAAATTGTAAAATGGTCTTATCTATTGGCGATTTCGTTCCAATTCACATTCCAAGTAATATTCGGCATGCTAATTACATTGCCGGTTGCCAAATTGCATTATCTCTTATAGTTTCCGAGATATGGACTATCGATAATTTACACCTTAGGCTCTGCTTCTAACTTGGGCCCAAATTGTAAAATGGTCTTATCTATTGGCGATTTCGTTCCAATTCACACTCCAAGTAATATTCGGCATGCTAATTACATTGCCGGTTGCGAAATTGCATTATCTCTTATAGTTTCCGAGATATGGACTATCAATAATTTACACCTTAGGCTCTGCTTCTAACTTGGGCCCAAATTGTAAAATGGTCTTATCTATTGGCGATTTCGTTCCAATTCACATTCCAAGTAATATTCGGCATGCTAATTACATTGCCGGTTGCCAAATTGCATTATCTCTTATAGTTTCCGAGATATGGACTATCGATAATTTACACCTTAGGCTCTGCTTCTAACTTGGGCCCAAATTGTAAAATGGTCTTATCTATTGGCGATTTCGTTCCAATTCACATTCCAAGTAATATTCGGCATGCTAATTACATTGCCGGTTGCCAAATTGCATTATCTCTTATAGTTTCCGAGATATGGACTATCAATAATTTACACCTTAGGCTCTGCTTCTAACTTGGGCCCAAATTGTAAAATGGTCTTATCTATTGGCGATTTCGTTCCAATTCACATTCCAAGTAATATTCGGCATGCTAATTACATTGCCGGTTGCCAAATTGCATTATCTCTTATAGTTTCCGAGATATGGACTATCGATAATTTACACCTTAGGCTCTGCTTCTAACTTGGGCCCAAATTGTAAAATGGTCTTCTCTATTGGCGGTTTCGTTCCAATTCACATTCCAAGTAATATTCGGCGTGCTAATTACATTGCCGGTTGCCAAATTGCATTATCTCTTATAGTTTCCGAGATATGGACTATCGATAATTTACACCTTAGGCTCTGCTTCTAACTTGGGCCCAAATTGTAAAATGGTCTTATCTATTGGCGATTTCGTTCCAATTCACATTCCAAGTAATATTCTCCATGCTAATTACATTGCCGGTTGCCAAATTGCATTATCTCTTATAATTTCCGAGATATGGACTATCGATAATTTACACCTTAGCCTCTGCTTCTAACTTGGGCCCAAATTGTAAAATGGTCTTATCTATTGGCGTTTTCGTTCCAATTCACATTCCAAGTAATATTCGGCATGCTAATTACATTGCCGGTTGCCAAATTGCATTATCTCTTATAGTTTCCGAGATATGGACTATCGATAATTTACACCTTAGGCTCTGCTTCTAACTTGGGCCCAAATTGTAAAATGGTCTTCTCTATTGGCGGTTTCGTTCCAATTCACATTCCAAGTAATATTCGGCATGCTAATTACATTGCCGGTTGCCAAATTGCATTATCTCTTATAGTTTCCGAGATATGGACTATCGATAATTTACACCATAGGCTCTGCTTATAACTTGGGCCCAAATGGTAAAATGGTCTTATCTATTGGCGATTTCGTTCCAATTCACATTCCAAGTAATATTCGGCATGCTAATTACATTGCCGGTTGCCAAATTGCATTATCTCTTATAGTTTCCGAGATATGGACTATCGATAATTTACACCTTAGGCTCTGCTTCTAACTGGGGCCCAAATTGTAAAATGGTCTTATCTATTGGCGATTTCGTTCCAATTCACATTCCAAGTAATATTCGGCATGCTAATTACATTGCCGGTTGCCAAATTGCATTATCTCTTATAGTTTCCGAGATATGGACTATCGATAATTTACACCTTAGGCTCTGCTTCTAACTTGGGCCCAAATTGTAAAATGGTCTTCTCTATTGGCGATTTTGTTCCAATTCACATTCCAAGTAATATTCGGCATGCTAATTACATTGCCGGTTGCCAAATTGCATTATCTCTTATAGTTTCCGAGATATGGACTATCGATAATTTACACCTTAGGCTCTGCTTCTAACTTGGGCCCAAATTGTAAAATGGTCTTATCTATTGGCGATTTCGTTCCAATTCACACTCCAAGTAATATTCGGCATGCTAATTACATTGCCGGTTGCGAAATTGCATTATCTCTTATAGTTTCCGAGATATGGACTATCAATAATTTACACCTTAGGCTCTGCTTCTAACTTGGGCCCAAATTGTAAAATGGTCTTATCTATTGGCGATTTCGTTCCAATTCACATTCCAAGTAATATTCGGCATGCTAATTACATTGCCGGTTGCCAAATTGCATTATCTCTTATAGTTTCCGAGATATGGACTATCGATAATTTACACCTTAGGCTCTGCTTCTAACTTGGGCCCAAATTGTAAAATGGTCTTATCTATTGGCGATTTCGTTCCAATTCACATTCCAAGTAATATTCTCCATGCTAATTACATTGCCGGTTGCCAAATTGCATTATCTCTTATAATTTCCGAGATATGGACTATCGATAATTTACACCTTAGCCTCTGCTTCTAACTTGGGCCCAAATTGTAAAATGGTCTTATCTATTGGCGTTTTCGTTCCAATTCACATTCCAAGTAATATTCGGCATGCTAATTACATTGCCGGTTGCCAAATTGCATTATCTCTTATAGTTTCCGAGATATGGACTATCGATAATTTACACCTTAGGCTCTGCTTCTAACTTGGGCCCAAATTGTAAAATGGTCTTATCTATTGGCGATTTCATTCCAATTCACAGTCCAAGTAATATTCGGCATGCTAATAACATTGCCGGTTGCCAAATTGCATTATCTCTTATAGTTTCCGAGATATGGACTATCGATAATTTACACCTTAGGCTCTGCTTCTAACTTGGGCCCAAATTGTAAAATGGTCTTATCTATTGGCGATTTCGTTCCAATTCACATTCCAAGTAATATTCTCCATGCTAATTACGTTGCCGGTTGCCAAATTGCATTATCTCTTATAATTTCCGAGATATGGACTATCGATAATTTACACCTTAGCCTCTGCTTCTAACTTGGGCCCAAATTGTAAAATGGTCTTATCTATTGGCGTTTTCGTTCCAATTCACATTCCAAGTAATATTCGGCATGCTAATTACATTGCCGGTTGCCGAATTGCATTATCTCTTATAGTTTCCGAGATATGGACTATCGATAATTTACACCTTAGGCTCTGCTTCTAACTTGGGCCCAAATTGTAAAATGGTCTTCTCTATTGGCGGTTTCGTTCCAATTCACATTCCAAGTAATATTCGGCATGCTAATTACATTGCCGGTTGCCAAATTGCATTATCTCTTATAGTTTCCGAGATATGGACTATCGATAATTTACACCTTAGGCTCTGCTTCTAACTTGGGCCCAAATTGTAAAATGGTCTTATCTATTGGCGATATCGTTCCAATTCACATTCCAAGTAATACTCGGCATGCTAATTACATTGCCGGTTGCCAAATTGCATTATCTCTTATAGTTTCCGAGATATGGACTATCGATAATTTACACCTTAGGCTCTGCTTCTAACTTGGGCCCAAATTGTAAAATGGTCTTATCTATTGGCGATTTCGTTCCAATTCACAGTCCAAGTAATATTCGGCATGCTAATTACATTGCCGGTTGCCAAATTGCATTATCTCTTATAGTTTCCGAGATATGGACTATCGATAATTTACACCTTAGGCTCTGCTTCTAACTTGGGCCCAAATTGTAAAATGGTCTTATCTATTGGCGATTTCGTTCCAATTCACATTCCAAGAAATACTCGGCATGCTAATTACATTGCCGGTTGCCAAATTGCATTGTCTCTTATAGTTTCCGAGATATGGACTATCGATAATTTACACCTTAGGCTCTGCTTCTAACTTGGGCCCAAATTGTAAAATGGTCTTATCTATTGGCGATTTCGTTCCAATTCACAGTCCAAGTAATATTCGGCATGCTAATTACATTGCCGGTTGCGAAATTGCATTATCTCTTATAGTTTCCGAGATATGGACTATCAATAATTTACACCTTAGGCTCTGCTTCTAACTTGGGCCCAAATTGTAAAATGGTCTTATCTATTGGCGATTTCGTTCCAATTCACATTCCAAGTAATATTCGGCATGCTAATTACATTGCCGGTTGCCAAATTGCATTATCTCTTATAGTTTCCGAGATATGGACTATCGATAATTTACACCTTAGGCTCTGCTTTTGGGCCCAAATTGTAAAATGGTCTTATCTATTGGCGATTTCGTTCCAATTCACATTCCAAGTAATACTCGGCATGCTAATTACATTGCCGGTTGCCAAATTGAATTATCTCTTATAGTTTCCGAGATATGGACTATCGATAATTTACACCTTAGGCTCTGCTTCTAACTTTTGAACAAATTGTAAAATGGTCTTATCTATTGGCGATTTCGTTCCAATTCACATTCCAAGTAACATTCGGCATGCTAATTACATTGCCGGTTGCCAAATTGCATTATCTCTTATAGTTTCCGAGATATGGACTATCGATAATTTACACCTTATTCTCTGCTTCTAACTTGGGCCCAAATTGTAAAATGGTCTTATCTATTGGCGATTTCGTTCCAATTCACACTCCAAGTAATATTCGGCATGCTAATTACATTGCCGGTTGCGAAATTGCATTATCTGTTATAGTTTCCGAGATATGGACTATCGATAATTTACACCTTATTCTCTGCTTCTAACTTGGGCCCAAATTGTAAAATGGTCTTCTCTATTGGCGGTTTCGTTCCAATTCACATTCCAAGTAATATTCGGCATGCTAATTACATTGCCGGTTGCCAAATTGCATTATCTCTTATAGTTTCCGAGATATGGACTATCGATAATTTACACCTTAGGCTCTGCTTCTAACTTGGGCCCAAATTGTAAAATGGCCTTATCTATTGGCGATTTCGTTCCAATTCACATTCCAAGTAATATTCGGCATGCTAATTACATTGCCGGTTGCCAAATTGCATTATCTCTTATAGTTTCCGAGATATGGACTATCGATAATTTACACCTTAGGCTCTGCTTCTAACTTGGGCCCAAATTGTAAAATGGTCTTCTCTATTGGCGGTTTCGTTCCAATTCACATTCCAAGTAATATTCGGCGTGCTAATTACATTGCCGGTTGCCAAATTGCATTATCTCTTATAGTTTCCGAGATATGGACTATCGATAATTTACACCTTAGGCTCTGCTTTTGGGCCCAAATTGTAAAATGGTCTTATCTATTGGCGATTTCGTTCCAATTCACATTCCAAGTAATACTCGGCATGCTAATTACATTGCCGGTTGCCAAATTGAATTATCTCTTATAGTTTCCGAGATATGGACTATCGATAATTTACACCTTAGGCTCTGCTTCTAACTTTTGAACAAATTGTAAAATGGTCTTATCTATTGGCGATTTCGTTCCAATTCACATTCCAAGTAACATTCGGCATGCTAATTACATTGCCGGTTGCCAAATTGCATTATCTCTTATAGTTTCCGAGATATGGACTATCGATAATTTACACCTTATTCTCTGCTTCTAACTTGGGCCCAAATTGTAAAATGGTCTTATCTATTGGCGATTTCGTTCCAATTCACACTCCAAGTAATATTCGGCATGCTAATTACATTGCCGGTTGCGAAATTGCATTATCTGTTATAGTTTCCGAGATATGGACTATCGATAATTTACACCTTATTCTCTGCTTCTAACTTGGGCCCAAATTGTAAAATGGTCTTCTCTATTGGCGGTTTCGTTCCAATTCACATTCCAAGTAATATTCGGCATGCTAATTACATTGCCGGTTGCCAAATTGCATTATCTCTTATAGTTTCCGAGATATGGACTATCGATAATTTACACCTTAGGCTCTGCTTCTAACTTGGGCCCAAATTGTAAAATGGTCTTATCTATTGGCGATATCGTTCCAATTCACATTCCAAGTAATACTCGGCATGCTAATTACATTGCCGGTTGCCAAATTGCATTATCTCTTATAGTTTCCGAGATATGGACTATCGATAATTTACACCTTAGGCTCTGCTTCTAACTTGGGCCCAAATTGTAAAATGGTCTTATCTATTGGCGATTTCGTTCCAATTCACAGTCCAAGTAATATTCGGCATGCTAATTACATTGCCGGTTGCCAAATTGCATTATCTCTTATAGTTTCCGAGATATGGACTATCGATAATTTACACCTTAGGCTCTGCTTCTAACTTGGGCCCAAATTGTAAAATGGTCTTATCTATTGGCGATTTCGTTCCAATTCACATTCCAAGAAATACTCGGCATGCTAATTACATTGCCGGTTGCCAAATTGCATTGTCTCTTATAGTTTCCGAGATATGGACTATCGATAATTTACACCTTAGGCTCTGCTTCTAACTTGGGCCCAAATTGTAAAATGGTCTTATCTATTGGCGATTTCGTTCCAATTCACAGTCCAAGTAATATTCGGCATGCTAATTACATTGCCGGTTGCGAAATTGCATTATCTCTTATAGTTTCCGAGATATGGACTATCAATAATTTACACCTTAGGCTCTGCTTCTAACTTGGGCCCAAATTGTAAAATGGTCTTATCTATTGGCGATTTCGTTCCAATTCACATTCCAAGTAATATTCGGCATGCTAATTACATTGCCGGTTGCCAAATTGCATTATCTCTTATAGTTTCCGAGATATGGACTATCGATAATTTACACCTTAGGCTCTGCTTTTGGGCCCAAATTGTAAAATGGTCTTATCTATTGGCGATTTCGTTCCAATTCACATTCCAAGTAATACTCGGCATGCTAATTACATTGCCGGTTGCCAAATTGAATTATCTCTTATAGTTTCCGAGATATGGACTATCGATAATTTACACCTTAGGCTCTGCTTCTAACTTTTGAACAAATTGTAAAATGGTCTTATCTATTGGCGATTTCGTTCCAATTCACATTCCAAGTAACATTCGGCATGCTAATTACATTGCCGGTTGCCAAATTGCATTATCTCTTATAGTTTCCGAGATATGGACTATCGATAATTTACACCTTATTCTCTGCTTCTAACTTGGGCCCAAATTGTAAAATGGTCTTATCTATTGGCGATTTCGTTCCAATTCACACTCCAAGTAATATTCGGCATGCTAATTACATTGCCGGTTGCGAAATTGCATTATCTGTTATAGTTTCCGAGATATGGACTATCAATAATTTACACCTTAGGCTCTGCTTCTAACTTGAGCCCAAATTGTAAAATGGTCTTATCTATTGGCGATTTCGTTCCAATTCACAATCCAAGTAATATTCGGCATGCTAATTACATTGCCGGTTGCCAAATTGCATTATCTCTTATAGTTTCCGAGATATGGACTATCGATAATTTACACCTTAGGCTCTGCTTCTAACTTGGGCCCAAATTGTAAAATGGCCTTATCTATTGGCGATTTCGTTCCAATTCACATTCCAAGTAATATTCGGCATGCTAATTACATTGCCGGTCGCCAAATTGCATTATCTCTTATAGTTTCCGAGATATGGACTATCGATAATTTACACCTTAGCCTCTGCTTCTAACTTGGGCCCAAATTGTAAAATGGTCTTATCTATTGGCGTTTTCGTTCCAATTCACATTCCAAGTAATATTCGGTATGCTAATTACATTGCCGGTTGCCAAATTGCATTATCTCTTATAGTTTCCGAGATATGGACTATCGATAATTTACACCTTAGGCTCTGCTTCTAACTTGGGCCCAAATTGTAAAATGGTCTTCTCTATTGGCGATTTCGTTCCAATTCACATTCCAAGTAATATTCGGCATGCTAATTACATTGCCGGTTGCCAAATTGCATTATCTCTTATAGTTTCCGAGATATGGACTATCGATAATTTACACCTTAGGCTCTGCTTCTAACTTGGGCCCAAATTGTAAAATGGTCTTATCTATTGGCGATTTCGTTCCAATTCACATTCCAAGTAATATTCGGCATGCTAATTACATTGCCGGTTGCCAAATTGCATTATCTCTTATAGTTTCCGAGATATGGACTATCGGTAATTTACACCTTAGGCTCTGCTTCTAACTTGGGCCCAAATTGTAAAATGGTCTTATCTATTGGCGATTTCGTTCCAATTCACAGTCCAAGTAATATCCGGCATGCTAATTACATTGCCGGTTGCCAAATTGAATTATCTCTTATAGTTTCCGAGATATGGACTATCGATAATTTACACCTTAGGCTCTGCTTCTAACTTGGGCCCAAATTGTAAAATGGTCTTACCTATTGGCGATTTCGTTCCAATTCACATTCCAAGTAATATTCGGCATGCTAATTACATTGCCGGTTGCCAAATTGCATTATCTCTTATAGTTTCCGAGATATGGACTATCGGTAATTTACACCTTAGGCTCTGCTTCTAACTTGGGCCCAAATTGTAAAATGGTCTTATCTATTGGCGATTTCGTTCCAATTCACATTCCAAGTAATATCCGGCATGCTAATTACATTGCCGGTTGCCAAATTGCATTAACTCTTATAGTTTCCGAGATATGGACTATCGATAATTTACACCTTAGGCTCTGCTTCTAACTTGGGCCCAAATTGTAAAATGGTCTTACCTATTGGCGATTTCGTTCCAATTCACATTCCAAGTAATATTCGGCATGCTAATTACATTGCCGGTTGCCAAATTGCATTATCTCTTATAGTTTCCGAGATATGGACTATCGATAATTTACACCTTAGGCTCTGCTTCTAACTTGGGCCCAAATTGTAAAATGGTCTTATCTATTGGCGATTTCGTTCCAATTCACATTCCAAGTAATATTCGGCATGCTAATTACATTGCCGGTTGCCAAATTGCATTATCTCTTATAGTTTCCGAGATATGGACTATCGATAATTTATACCTTAGGCTCTGCTTCTAACTTGGGCCCAAATTGTAAAATGGTCTTATCTATTGGCGATTTCGTTCCAATTCACAATCCAAGTAATATTCGGCATGCTAGTTACATTGCCGGTTGCCAAATTGCATTAACTCTTATAGTTTCCGAGATATGGACTATCGATAATTTACACCTTAGGCTCTGCTTCTAACTTGGGCCCAAATTGTAAAATGGTCTTATCTATTGGCGATTTCGTTCCAATTCACATTCCAAGTAATATTCGGCATGCTAATTACATTGCCGGTTGCCGAATTGAATTATCTCTTATAGTTTCCGAGATATGGACTATCGATAATTTACACCTTAGGCTCTGCTTCTAACTTGGGCCCAAATTGTAAAATGGTCTTACCTATTGGCGATTTCGTTCCAATTCACATTCCAAGTAATATTCGGCATGCTATTTACATTGCCGGTTGCCAAATTGCATTATCTCTTATAGTTTCCGAGATATGGACTATCGATAATTTACACCTTAGGCTCTGCTTCTAACTTGGGATCAAATTGTAAAATGGTCTTATCTATTGGCGATTTCGTTCCAATTCACATTCCAAGTAATATTCGGCATGCTAATTACATTGCCGTTTGCCAAATTGCATTAACTCTTATAGTTTTCGAGATATGGACTATCGATAATTTACACCTTAGGCTCTGCTTCTAACTTGGGCCCAAATTGTAAAATGGTCTTATCTATTGGCGATTTCGTTCCAATTCACATTCCAAGTAATATTCGGCATGCTAATTACATTGCCGGTTGCCAAATTGCATTATCTCTTATAGTTTCCGGGATATGGACTATCGATAATTTACACCATAGGCTCTGCTTATAACTTGGGCCCAAATTGTTAAATGGTCTTATCTATTGGCGATTTCGTTCCAATACACATTCCAAGTAATATTCGGCATGCTAATTACATTGCCGGTTGCCAAATTGCATTATCTCTTATAGTTTCCGAGATATGGACTATCGATAATTTACACCTTAGGCTCTGCTTCTAACTTGGGCCCAAATTGTAAAATGGTCTTATCTATTGGCGATTTCGTTCCAATTCACATTCCAAGTAATATTCGGCATGCTAATTACATTGCCGGTTGCCAAATTGCATTATCTCTTATAGTTTCCGAGATATGGACTATCGATAATTTACACCTTAGGCTCTGCTTCTAACTTGGGCCCAAATTGTAAAATGGCCTTATCTATTGGCGATTTCGTTCCAATTCACATTCCAAGTAATGTTCGGCATGCTAATTACATTGCCGGTTGCCAAATTGCATTATCTCTTATAGTTTCCGAGATATGGACTATCGATAATTTACACCTTAGGCTCTGCTTCTAACTTGAGCCCAAATTGTAAAATGGTCTTATCTATTGGCGATTTCGTTCCAATTCACAATCCAAGTAATATTCGGCATGCTAATTACATTGCCGGTTGCCAAATTGCATTATCTGTTATAGTTTCCGAGATATGGACTATCAATAATTTACACCTTAGGCTCTGCTTCTAACTTGAGCCCAAATTGTAAAATGGTCTTATCTATTGGCGATTTCGTTCCAATTCACAATCCAAGTAATATTCGGCATGCTAATTACATTGCCGGTTGCCAAATTGCATTATCTCTTATAGTTTCCGAGATATGGACTATCGATAATTTACACCTTAGGCTCTGCTTCTAACTTGGGCCCAAATTGTAAAATGGCCTTATCTATTGGCGATTTCGTTCCAATTCACATTCCAAGTAATATTCGGCATGCTAATTACATTGCCGGTTGCCAAATTGCATTATCTCTTATAGTTTCCGAGATATGGACTATCGATAATTTACACCTTAGGCTCTGCTTCTAACTTGGGCCCAAATTGTAAAATGGTCTTATCTATTGGCGATTTCGTTCCAATTCACATTCCAAGTAATATTCGGCATGCTAATTACATTGCCGGTTGCCAAATTGCATTATCTCTTATAGTTTCCGAGATATGGACTATCGATAATTTACACCTTAGGCTTTGCTTCTAACTTGGGCCCAAATTGTAAAATGGTCTTCTCTATTGGCGATTTCGTTCCAATTCACATTCCAAGTAATATTCGGCATGCTAATTACATTGCCGGTTGCCAAATTGCATTATCTCTTATAGTTTCCGAGATATGGACTATCGGTAATTTACACCTTAGGCTCTGCTTCTAACTTGGGCCCAAATTGTAAAATGGTCTTATCTATTGGCGATTTCGTTCCAATTCACAGTCCAAGTAATATCCGGCATGCTAATTACATTGCCGGTTGCCAAATTGAATTATCTCTTATAGTTTCCGAGATATGGACTATCGATAATTTACACCTTAGGCTCTGCTTCTAACTTGGGCCCAAATTGTAAAATGGTCTTACCTATTGGCGATTTCGTTCCAATTCACATTCCAAGTAATATTCGGCATGCTAATTACATTGCCGGTTGCCAAATTGCATTATCTCTTATAGTTTCCGAGATATGGACTATCGATAATTTACACCTTAGGCTCTGCTTCTAACTTGCGCCCAAATTGTAAAATGGTCTTATCTATTGGCGATTTCGTTCCAATTCACATTCCAAGTAATATTCGGCATGCTAATTACATTGCCGGTTGCCAAATTGCATTATCTATTATAGTTTCCGAGATATGGACTATCGGTAATTTACACCTTAGGCTCTGCTTTTAACTTGGGCCCAAATTGTAAAATGGTCTTACCTATTGGCGATTTCGTTCCAATTCACATTCCAAGTAATATTCGGCATGCTAATTACATTGCCGGTTGCCAAATTGCATTATCTCTTATAGTTTCCGAGATATGGACTATCGATAATTTACACCTTAGGCTCTGCTTCTAACTTGGGCCCAAATTGTAAAATGGTCTTATCTATTGGCGATTTCGTTCCAATTCACATTCCAAGTAATATTCGGCATGCTAATTACATTGCCGGTTGCCAAATTGCATTATCTCTTATATTTTCCGAGATATGGACTATAGATAATTTATACCTTAGGCTCTGCTTCTAACTTGGGCCCAAATTGTAAAATGGTCTTATCTATTGGCGATTTCGTTCCAATTCACAATCCAAGTAATATTCGGCATGCTAGTTACATTGCCGGTTGCCAAATTGCATTAACTCTTATAGTTTCCGAGATATGGACTATCGATAATTTACACCTTAGGCTCTGCTTCTAACTTGGGCCCAAATTGTAAAATGGTCTTATCTATTGGCGATTTCGTTCCAATTCACATTCCAAGTAATATTCGGCATGCTAATTACATTGCCGGTTGCCAAATTGAATTATCTCTTATAGTTTCCGAGATATGGACTATCGATAATTTACACCTTAGGCTCTGCTTCTAACTTGGGCCCAAATTGTAAAATGGTCTTACCTATTGGCGATTTCGTTCCAATTCACATTCCAAGTAATATTCGGCATGCTATTTACATTGCCGGTTGCCAAATTGCATTATCTCTTATAGTTTCCGAGATATGGACTATCGATAATTTACACCTTAGGCTCTGCTTCTAACTTGGGCCCAAATTGTAAAATGGTCTTATCTATTGGCGATTTCGTTCCAATTCACATTCCAAGTAATATTCGGCATGCTAATTACATTGCCGTTTGCCAAATTGCATTAACTCTTATAGTTTTCGAGATATGGACTATCGATAATTTACACCTTAGGCTCTGCTTCTAACTTGGGCCCAAATTGTAAAATGGTCTTATCTATTGGCGATTTCGTTCCAATTCACATTCCAAGTAATATTCGGCATGCTAATTACATTGCCGGTTGCCAAATTGCATTATCTCTTATAGTTTCCGAGATATGGACTATCGATAATTTACACCATAGGCTCTGCTTATAACTTGGGCCCAAATTGTTAAATGGTCTTATCTATTGGCGATTTCGTTCCAATTCACATTCCAAGTAATATTCGGCATGCTAATTACATTGCCGGTTGCCAAATTGCATTATCTCTTATAGTTTCCGAGATATGGACTATCGATAATTTACACCTTAGGCTCTGCTTCTAACTTGGGCCCAAATTGTAAAATGGTCTTATCTATTGGCGATTTCGTTCCAATTCACATTCCAAGTAATATTCGGCATGCTAATTACATTGCCGGTTGCCAAATTGCATTATCTCTTATTGTTTCCGAGATATGGACTATCGATAATTTACACCTTAGGCTCTGCTTCTAACTTGGGCCCAAATTGTAAAATGGTCTTATCTATTGGCGATTTCGTTCCAATTCACATTCCAAGTAATATTCGGCATGCTAATTACATTGCCGGTTGCCAAATTGCATTATCTCTTATAGTTTCCGAGATATGAACTATCGATAATTTACACCTTAGGCTCTGCTTCTAACTTGGGCCCAAATTGTAAAATGGTCTTATCTATTGGCGATTTCGTCCCAATTCACATTCCAAGTGATATTCGGCATGGTAATTACATTGCCGGTTGCGAAATTGCATTATCTCTTATAGTTTCCGAGATATGGACTATCAATAATTTACACCTTAGGCTCTGCTTCTAACTTGGGCCCAAATTGTAAAATGGTCTTATCTATTGGCGATTTCGTTCCAATTCACATTCCAAGTAATATTCGGCATGCTAATTACATTGCCGGTTTCCAAATTGCTTTATCTCTTATAGTTTCCGAGATATGGACTATCGATAATTTACACCTTAGGCTCTGCTTCTAACTTGGGCCCAAATTGTAAAATGGTCTTATCTATTGGCGATTTCGTTCCAATTCACATTCCAAGTAACATTCGGCATGCTAATTACATTGCCGGTTGCCAAATTGCATTATCTCTTATAGTTTCCGAGATATGGACTATCGATAATTTACACCTTAGGCTCTGCTTCTAACTTGGGCCCAAATTGTAAAATGGCCTTATCTATTGGCGATTTCGTTCCAATTCACATTCCAAGTAATATTCGGCATGCTAATTACATTGCCGGTTGCCAAATTGCATTATCTCTTATAGTTTCCGAGATATGGACTATCGATAATTTACACCTTAGGCTCTGCTTCTAACTTGGGCCCAAATTTTAAAATGGTATTACCTATTGGCGATTTCGTTCCAATTCACACTCCAAGTAATATTCGGCATGCTAATTACATTGCCGGTTGCGATATTGCATTATCTCTTATAGTTTCCGAGATATGGACTATCAATAATTTACACCTTAGGCTCTGCTTCTAACTTGGGCCCAAATTGTAAAATGATCTTATCTATTGGCGATTTCGTTCCAATTCACATTCCAAGTAATATTCGGCATGCTAATTACATTGCCGGTTGCCAAATTGCATTATCTCTTATAGTTTCCGAGATATGGACTATCGATAATTTACACCTTAGGCTCTGCTTCTAACTTGGGCCCAAATCGTAAAATGGTCTTATCTATTGGCGATTTCGTTCCAATTCACATTCCAAGTAATATTCGGCATGCTAATTACATTGCCGGTTGCCAAATTGCATTATCTCTTATAGTTTCCGAGATATGGACTATCGATAATTTACACCTTAGGCTCTGCTTCTAACTTGGGCCCAAATTGTAAAATGGTCTTATCTATTGGCGATTTCGTTCCAATTCACATTCCAAGTAATATTCGGCATGCTAATTACATTGCCGGTTGCCAAATTGCATTAACTCTTATAGTTTCCGAGATATAGTCCATCGATAATTTACACATTAGGCTCTGCTTCTAACTTGGGCCCAAATTGTAAAATGGTCTTATCTATTGGCGATTTCGTTCCAATTCACATTCCAAGTAATATTCGGCATGCTAATTACATTGCCGGTTGCCAAATTGCATTATCTCTTATAGTTTCCGAGATATGGACTATCGATAATTTACACCATGGGCTCTGCTTATAACTTGGGCCCAAATTGTAAAATGGTCTTATCTATTGGCGATTTCGTTCCAACTCACATTCCAAGTAATATTCGGCATGCTAATTACATTGCCGGTTGCCAAATTGCATTATCTCTTATAGTTTCCGAGATATGGACTATCGATAATTTACACCTTAGGCTCTGCTTCTAACTTGGGCCCAAATTGTAAAATGGTCTTATCTATTGGCGATTTCGTTCCAATTCACATTCCAAGTTATATTCGGTATGCTAATTACATTGCCGGTTGCCAAATTGCATTATCTCTTATAGTTTCCGAGATATGGACTATCGATAATTTACACCTTAGGCTCTGCTTCTAACTTGGGCCCAAATTGTAAAATAGTCTTATCTATTGGCGATTTCATTCTAATTCACATTCCAAGTAATATTCGGCATGCTAATTACATTGCCGGTTGCCAAATTGCATTATCTCTTATAGTTTCCGAGATATGGACTATCGATAATTTACACCTTAGGCTCTGCTTCTAACTTGGGCCCAAATTGTAAAATAGTCTTATCTATTGGCGATTTCGTCCCAATTCACATTCCAAGTGATATTCGGCATGCTAATTACATTGCCGGTTGCGAAATTGCATTATCTCTTATAGTTTCAGAGATATGGACTATCAATAATTTACACCTTAGGCTCTGCTTCTAACTTGGGCCCAAATTGTAAAATGGTCTTATCTATTGGCGATTTCGTTCCAATTCACATTCCAAGTAATATTCGGCATGCTAATTACATTGCCGGTTGCCAAATTGCATTATCTCTTATAGTTTCCGAGATATGGACTATCGATAATTTACACCTTAGGCTCTGCTTCTAACTTGGGCCCAAATTGTAAAATGGTCTTATCTAATGGCGATTTCGTTCCAATTCACATTCCAAGTAATATTCGGCATGCTAATTACATTGCCGGTTGCCAAATTGCATTATCTCTTATAGTTTCCGAGATATGGACTATCGATAATTTACACCTTAGGCTCTGCTTCTAACTTGGGCCCAAATTGTAAAATGGTCTTATCTATTGGCGATTTCGTTCCAATTCACATTCCAAGTAATATTCGGCATGCTAATTACATTGCCGGTTGCCAAATTGCATTATCTCTTATAGTTTCCGAGATATGGACTATCAATAATTTACACCTTAGGCTCTGCTTCTAACTTGGGCCCAAATTGTAAAATGGTCTTATCTATTGGCGATTTCGTTCCAATTCACATTCCAAGTAATATTCGGCATGCTAATTACATTGCCGGTTGCCAAATTGCATTATCTCTTATAGTTTCCGAGATATGGACTATCGATAATTTACACCTTAGGCTCTGCTTCTAACTTGGGCCCAAATTGTAAATTGGCCTTATCTATTGGCGATTTCGTTCCAATTCACATTCCAAGTAATATTCGGCATGCTAATTACATTGCCGGTTGCCAAATTGCATTATCTCTTATTGTTTCCGAGATATGGACTATCGATAATTTACACCTTAGGCTCTGCTTCTAACTTGGGCCCAAATTGTAAAATGGTCTTACCTATTGGCGATTTCGTTCCAATTCACACTCCAAGTAATATTCGGCATGCTAATTACATTGCCGGTTGCCAAATTGCATTATCTCTTATAGTTTCCGAGATATGGACTATCAATAATTTACACCTTAGGCTCTGCTTCTAACTTGGGCCCAAATTGTAAAATGGTCTTATCTATTTTTCGATTTCGTTCCAATTCACATTCCAAGTAATATTCGGCATGCTAATTACATTGCCGGTTGCCAAATTGCATTATCTCTTATAGTTTCCGAGATATGGACTATCGATAATTTACACCATAGGCTCTGCTTATAACTTGGGCCCAAATTGTTAAATGGTCTTATCTATTGGCGATTTCGTTCCAATTCACATTCCAAGTAATATTCGGCATGCTAATTACATTGCCGGTTGCCAAATTGCATTATCTCTTATAGTTTCCGAGATATGGACTATCGATAATTTACACCTTAGGCTCTGCTTCTAACTTGGGCCCAAATTGTAAAATGGTCTTATCTATTGGCGATTTCGTTCCAATTCACATTCCAAGTAATATTCGGCATGCTAATTACATTGCCGGTTGCCAAATTGCATTATCTCTTATAGTTTCCGAGATATGGACTATCGATAATTTACACCTTAGGCTCTGCTTCTAACTTGGGCCCAAATTGTAAAATGGTCTTATCTATTGGCGATTTCGTTCCAATTCACATTCCAAGTAATATTCGGCATGCTAATTACATTGCCGGTTGCCAAATTGCATTATCTCTTATAGTTTCCGAGATATGGACTATCGATAATTTACACCTTAGGCTCTGCTTCTAACTTGGGCCCAAATTGTAAAATGGTCTTATCTATTGGCGATTTCGTCCCAATTCACATTCCAAGTGATATTCGGCATGGTAATTACATTGCCGGTTGCGAAATTGCATTATCTCTTATAGTTTCCGAGATATGGACTATCAATAATTTACACCTTAGGCTCTGCTTCTAACTTGGACCCAAATTGTAAAATGGTCTTATCTATTGGCGATTTCGTTCCAATTCACATTCCAAGTAATATTCGGCATGCTAATTACATTGCCGGTTTCCAAATTGCTTTATCTCTTATAGTTTCCGAGATATGGACTATCGATAATTTACACCTTAGGCTCTGCTTCTAACTTGGGCCCAAATTGTAAAATGGTCTTATCTATTGGCGATTTCGTTCCAATTCACATTCCAAGTAATATTCGGCATGCTAATTACATTGCCGGTTGCCAAATTGCATTATCTCTTATAGTTTCCGAGATATGGACTATCGATAATTTACACCTTAGGCTCTGCTTCTAACTTGGGCCCAAATTGTAAAATGGTCTTATCTATTGGCGATTTCGTTCCAATTCACATTCCAAGTAATATTCGGCATGCTAATTACATTGCCGGTTGCCAAATTGCATTATCTCTTATAGTTTCCGAGATATGGACTATCGATAATTTACACCTTAGGCTCTGCTTCTAACTTGGGCCCAAATTGTAAAATGGTCTTATCTATTGGCGATTTCGTTCCAATTCACATTCCAAGTAATATTCGGCATGCTAATTACATTGCCGGTTTCCAAATTGCTTTATCTCTTATAGTTTCCGAGATATGGACTATCGATAATTTACACCTTAGGCTCTGCTTCTAACTTGGGCCCAAATTGTAAAATGGTCTTATCTATTGGCGATTTCGTTCCAATTCACATTCCAAGTAATATTCGGCATGCTAATTACATTGCCGGTTGCCAAATTGCATTATCTCTTATAGTTTCCGAGATATGGACTATCGATAATTTACACCTTAGGCTCTGCTTCTAACTTGGGCCCAAATTGTAAAATGGTCTTATCTATTGGCGATTTCGTTCCAATTCACATTCCAAGTAATATTCGGCATGCTAATTACATTGCCGGTTGCCAAATTGCATTATCTCTTATAGTTTCCGAGATATGGACTATCGATAATTTACACCTTAGGCTCTGCTTCTAACTTGGGCCCAAATTGTAAAATGGTCTTATCTATTGGCGATTTCGTCCCAATTCACATTCCAAGTGATATTCGGCATGGTAATTACATTGCCGGTTGCGAAATTGCATTATCTCTTATAGTTTCCGAGATATGGACTATCAATAATTTACACCTTAGGCTCTGCTTCTAACTTGGACCCAAATTGTAAAATGGTCTTATCTATTGGCGATTTCCTTCCAATTCACATTCCAAGTAATATTCGGCATGCTAATTACATTGCCGGTTTCCAAATTGCTTTATCTCTTATAGTTTCCGAGATATGGACTATCGATAATTTACACCTTAGGCTCTGCTTCTAACTTGGGCCCAAATTGTAAAATGGTCTTATCTATTGGCGATTTCGTTCCAATTCACATTCCAAGTAATATTCGGCATGCTAATTACATTGCCGGTTGCCAAATTGCATTATCTCTTATAGTTTCCGAGATATGGACTATCGATAATTTACACCTTAGGCTCTGCTTCTAACTTGGGCCCAAATTGTAAAATGGTCTTATCTATTGGCGATTTCGTTCCAATTCACATTCCAAGTAATATTCGGCATGCTAATTACATTGCCGGTTGCCAAATTGCATTATCTCTTATAGTTTCCGAGATATGGACTATCAATAATTTACACCTTAGGCTCTGCTTCTAACTTGGGCCCAAATTGTAAAATGGTCTTATCTATTGGCGATTTCGTTCCAATTCACATTCCAAGTAACATTCGGCATGCTAATTACATTGCCGGTTGCCAAATTGCATTATCTCTTATAGTTTCCGAGATATGGACTATCGATAATTTACACCTTAGGCTCTGCTTCTAACTTGGGCCCAAATTGTAAAATGGCCTTATCTATTGGCGATTTCGTTCCAATTCACATTCCAAGTAATATTCGGCATGCTAATTACATTGCCGGTTGCCAAATTGCATTATCTCTTATAGTTTCCGAGATATGGACTATCGATAATTTACACCTTAGGCTCTGCTTCTAACTTGGGCCCAAATTGTAAAATGGTATTACCTATTGGCGATTTCGTTCCAATTCACACTCCAAGTAATATTCGGCATGCTAATTACATTGCCGGTTGCGATATTGCATTATCTCTTATAGTTTCCGAGATATGGACTATCAATAATTTACACCTTAGGCTCTGCTTCTAACTTGGGCCCAAATTGTAAAATGGTCTTATCTATTGGCGATTTCGTTCCAATTCACATTCCAAGTAATATTCGGCATGCTAATTACATTGCCGGTTGCCAAATTGCATTATCTCTTATAGTTTCCGTGATATGGACTATCGATAATTTACACCTTAGGCTCTGCTTCTAACTTGGGCCCAAATCGTAAAATGGTCTTATTTATTGGCGATTTCGTTCTAATTCACATTCCAAGTAATATTCGGCATGCTAATTACATTGCCGGTTGCCAAATTGCATTATCTCTTATAGTTTCCGAGATATGGACTATCGATAATTTACACCTTAGGCTCTGCTTCTAACTTGGGCCCAAATTGTAAAATGGTCTTATCTATTGGCGATTTCGTTCCAATTCACAATCCAAGTAATATTCGGCATGCTAATTACATTGCCGGTTGCCAAATTGCATTAACTCTTATAGTTTCCGAGATATGGACTATCGATAATTTACACCTTAGGCTCTGCTTCTAACTTGGGCCCAAATTGTAAAATGGTCTTATCTATTGGCGATTTCGTTCCAATTCACATTCCAAGTAATATTCGGCATGCTAATTACATTGCCGGTTGCCAAATTGCATTATCTCTTATAGTTTCCGAGATATGGACTATCGATAATTTACACCATAGGCTCTGCTTATAACTTGGGCCCAAATTGTAAAATGGTCTTATCTATTGGCGATTTCGTTCCAACTCACATTCCAAGTAATATTCGGCATGCTAATTACATTGCCGGTTGCCAAATTGCATTATCTCTTATAGTTTCCGAGATATGGACTATCGATAATTTACACCTTAGGCTCTGCTTCTAACTTGGGCCCAAATTGTAAAATGGTCTTATCTATTGGCGATTTCGTTCCAATTCACATTCCAAGTAATATTCGGCATGCTAATTACATTGCCGGTTGCCAAATTGCATTATCTCTTATAGTTTCCGAGATATGGACTATCGATAATTTACACCTTAGGCTCTGCTTCTAACTTGGGCCCAAATTGTAAAATGGTCTTATCTATTGGCGATTTCGTTCTAATTCACATTCCAAGTAATATTCGGCATGCTAATTACATTGCCGTTTGCCAAATTGCATTATCTCTTATAGTTTCCGAGATATGGACTATCGATAATTTACACCTTAGGCTCTGCTTCTAACTTGGGCCCAAATTGTAAAATAGTCTTATCTATTGGCGATTTCGTCCCAATTCACATTCCCAGTGATATTCGGCATGCTAATTACATTGCCGGTTGCGAAATTGCATTATCTCTTATAGTTTTCGAGATATGGACTATCAATAATTTACACCTTAGGCTCTGCTTCTAACTTGGGCCCAAATTGTAAAATGGTCTTATCTATTGGCGATTTCGTTCCAATTCACATTCCAAGTAATATTCGGCATGCTAATTACATTGCCGGTTGCCAAATTGCATTATCTCTTATAGTTTCCGAGATATGGACTATCGATAATTTACACCTTAGGCTCTGCTTCTAACTTGGGCCCAAATTGTAAAATGGTCTTATCTATTGGCGATTTCGTTCCAATTCACATTCCAAGTAATATTCGGCATGCTAATTACATTGCTGGTTGCCAAATTGCATTATCTCTTATAGTTTCCGAGATATGGACTATCGATAATTTACACCTTAGGCTCTGCTTCTAACTTGGGCCCAAATTGTAAAATGGTCTTATCTATTGGCGATTTCGTTCCAATTCACATTCCAAGTAATATTCGGCATGCTAATTACATTGCCGGTTGCCAAATTGCATTATCTCTTATAGTTTCCGAGATATGGACTATCAATAATTTACACCTTAGGCTCTGCTTCTAACTTGGGCCCAAATTGTAAAATGGTCTTATCTATTGGCGATTTCGTTCCAATTCACATTCCAAGTAATATTCGGCATGCTAATTACATTGCCGGTTGCCAAATTGCATTATCTCTTATAGTTTCCGAGATATGGACTATCGATAATTTACACCTTAGGCTCTGCTTCTAACTTGGGCCCAAATTGTAAAATGGCCTTATCTATTGGCGATTTCGTTCCAATTCACATTCCAAGTAATATTCGGCATGCTAATTACATTGCCGGTTGCCAAATTGCATTATCTCTTATTGTTTCCGAGATATGGACTATCGATAATTTACACCTTAGGCTCTGCTTCTAACTTGGGCCCAAATTGTAAAATGGTCTTACCTATTGGCGATTTCGTTCCAATTCACACTCCAAGTAATATTCGGCATGCTAATTACATTGCCGGTTGCGAAATTGCATTATCTCTTATAGTTTCCGAGATATGGACTATCAATAATTTACACCTTAGGCTCTGCTTCTAACTTGGGCCCAAATTGTAAAATGGTCTTATCTATTGGCGATTTCGTTCCAATTCACATTCCAAGTAATATTCGGCATGCTAATTACATTGCCGGTTGCCAAATTGCATTATCTCTTATAGTTTCCGAGATATGGACTCTCGATAATTTACACCTTAGGCTCTGCTTTTAACTTGGGCCCAAATTGTAAAATGGTCTTATCTATTGGCGATTTCGTTCCAATTCACATTCCAAGTAATATTCGGCATGCTAATTACATTGCCGGTTGCCAAATTGCATTATCTCTTATAGTTTCCGAGATATGGACTATCGATAATTTACACCTTAGGCTCTGCTTCTAACTTGGGCCCAAATTGTAAAATGGTCTTCTCTATTGGCGATTTCGTTCCAATTCACATTCCAAGTAATATTCGGCATGCTAATTACATTGCCGGTTGCCAAATTGCATTACCTCTTATAGTTTCCGAGATATGGACTATCGATAATTTACACCTTAGGCTCTGCTTCTAACTTGGGCCCAAATTGTAAAATGGTCTTATCTATTGGCGATTTCGTTCCAATTCACATTCCAAGTAACATTCGGCATGCTAATTACATTGCCGGTTGCCAAATTGCATTATCTCTTATAGTTTCCGAGATATGGACTATCGATAATTTACACCTTAGGCTCTGCTTCTAACTTGGGCCCAAATTGTAAAATGGCCTTATCTATTGGCGATTTCGTTCCAATTCACATTCCAAGTAATATTCGGCATGCTAATTACATTGCCGGTTGCCAAATTGCATTATCTCTTATAGTTTCCGAGATATGGACTATCGATAATTTACACCTTAGGCTCTGCTTCTAACTTGGGCCCAAATTGTAAAATGGTATTACCTATTGGCGATTTCGTTCCAATTCACACTCCAAGTAATATTCGGCATGCTAATTACATTGCCGGTTGCGATATTGCATTATCTCTTATAGTTTCCGAGATATGGACTATCAATAATTTACACCTTAGGCTCTGCTTCTAACTTGGGCCCAAATTGTAAAATGGCCTTATCTATTGGCGATTTCGTTCCAATTCACATTCCAAGTAATATTCGGCATGCTAATTACATTGCCGGTTGCCAAATTGCATTATCTCTTATAGTTTCCGTGATATGGACTATCGATAATTTACACCTTAGGCTCTGCTTCTAACTTGGGCCCAAATCGTAAAATGGTCTTATTTATTGGCGATTTCGTTCCAATTCACATTCCAAGTAATATTCGGCATGCTAATTACATTGCCGGTTGCCAAATTGCATTATCTCTTATAGTTTCCGAGATATGGACTATCGATAATTTACACCTTAGGCTCTGCTTCTAACTTGGGCCCAAATTGTAAAATGGTCTTATCTATTGGCGATTTCGTTCCAATTCACATTCCAAGTAATATTCGGCATGCTAATTACATTGCCGGTTGCCAAATTGCATTATCTCTTATAGTTTCCGAGATATGGACATTGCCGGTTGCCAAATTGCATTATCTCTTATAGTTTCCGAGATATGGACTATCGATAATTTACACCTTAGGCTCTGCTTCTAACTTGGGCCCAAATTGTAAAATGGTCTTATCTATTGGCGATTTCGTTCCAATTCACATTCCAAGTAATATTCGGCATGCTAATTACATTGCCGGTTGCCAAATTGCATTATCTCTTATAGTTTCCGAGATATGGACTATCAATAATTTACACCTTAGGCTCTGCTTCTAACTTGGGCCCAAATTGTAAAATGGTCTTATCTATTGGCGATTTCGTTCCAATTCACATTCCAAGTAACATTCGGCATGCTAATTACATTGCCGGTTGCCAAATTGCATTATCTCTTATAGTTTCCGAGATATGGACTATCGATAATTTACACCTTAGGCTCTGCTTCTAACTTGGGCCCAAATTGTAAAATGGTCTTATCTATTGGCGATTTCGTTCCAATTCACAATCCAAGTAATATTCGGCATGCTAATTACATTGCCGGTTGCCAAATTGCATTAACTCTTATAGTTTCCGAGATATGGACTATCGATAATTTACACCTTAGGCTCTGCTTCTAACTTGGGCCCAAATTGTAAAATGGTCTTATCTATTGGCGATTTCGTTCCAATTCACATTCCAAGTAATATTCGGCATGCTAATTACATTGCCGGTTGCCAAATTGCATTATCTCTTATAGTTTCCGAGATATGGACTATCGATAATTTACACCTTAGGCTCTGCTTTTGGGCCCAAATTGTAAAATGGTCTTATCTATTGGCGATTTCGTTCCAATTCACATTCCAAGTAATACTCGGCATGCTAATTACATTGCCGGTTGCCAAATTGAATTATCTCTTATAGTTTCCGAGATATGGACTATCGATAATTTACACCTTAGGCTCTGCTTCTAACTTTTGAACAAATTGTAAAATGGTCTTATCTATTGGCGATTTCGTTCCAATTCACATTCCAAGTAACATTCGGCATGCTAATTACATTGCCGGTTGCCAAATTGCATTATCTCTTATAGTTTCCGAGATATGGACTATCGATAATTTACACCTTATTCTCTGCTTCTAACTTGGGCCCAAATTGTAAAATGGTCTTATCTATTGGCGATTTCGTTCCAATTCACACTCCAAGTAATATTCGGCATGCTAATTACATTGCCGGTTGCGAAATTGCATTATCTGTTATAGTTTCCGAGATATGGACTATCAATAATTTACACCTTAGGCTCTGCTTCTAACTTGAGCCCAAATTGTAAAATGGTCTTATCTATTGGCGATTTCGTTCCAATTCACAATCCAAGTAATATTCGGCATGCTAATTACATTGCCGGTTGCCAAATTGCATTATCTCTTATAGTTTCCGAGATATGGACTATCGATAATTTACACCTTAGGCTCTGCTTCTAACTTGGGCCCAAATTGTAAAATGGCCTTATCTATTGGCGATTTCGTTCCAATTCACATTCCAAGTAATATTCGGCATGCTAATTACATTGCCGGTCGCCAAATTGCATTATCTCTTATAGTTTCCGAGATATGGACTATCGATAATTTACACCTTAGCCTCTGCTTCTAACTTGGGCCCAAATTGTAAAATGGTCTTATCTATTGGCGTTTTCGTTCCAATTCACATTCCAAGTAATATTCGGTATGCTAATTACATTGCCGGTTGCCAAATTGCATTATCTCTTATAGTTTCCGAGATATGGACTATCGATAATTTACACCTTAGGCTCTGCTTCTAACTTGGGCCCAAATTGTAAAATGGTCTTCTCTATTGGCGATTTCGTTCCAATTCACATTCCAAGTAATATTCGGCATGCTAATTACATTGCCGGTTGCCAAATTGCATTATCTCTTATAGTTTCCGAGATATGGACTATCGATAATTTACACCTTAGGCTCTGCTTCTAACTTGGGCCCAAATTGTAAAATGGTCTTATCTATTGGCGATTTCGTTCCAATTCACATTCCAAGTAATATTCGGCATGCTAATTACATTGCCGGTTGCCAAATTGCATTATCTCTTATAGTTTCCGAGATATGGACTATCGATAATTTACACCTTAGGCTCTGCTTCTAACTTGGGCCCAAATTGTAAAATGGTCTTCTCTATTGGCGATTTCGTTCCAATTCACATTCCAAGTAATATTCGGCATGCTAATTACATTGCCGGTTGCCAAATTGCATTACCTCTTATAGTTTCCGAGATATGGACTATCGGTAATTTACACCTTAGGCTCTGCTTCTAACTTGGGCCCAAATTGTAAAATGGTCTTATCTATTGGCGATTTCGTTCCAATTCACAGTCCAAGTAATATCCGGCATGCTAATTACATTGCCGGTTGCCAAATTGAATTATCTCTTATAGTTTCCGAGATATGGACTATCGATAATTTACACCTTAGGCTCTGCTTCTAACTTGGGCCCAAATTGTAAAATGGTCTTACCTATTGGCGATTTCGTTCCAATTCACATTCCAAGTAATATTCGGCATGCTAATTACATTGCCGGTTGCCAAATTGCATTATCTATTATAGTTTCCGAGATATGGACTATCGGTAATTTACACCTTAGGCTCTGCTTCTAACTTGGGCCCAAATTGTAAAATGGTCTTATCTATTGGCGATTTCGTTCCAATTCACATTCCAAGTAATATCCGGCATGCTAATTACATTGCCGGTTGCCAAATTGCATTAACTCTTATAGTTTCCGAGATATGGACTATCGATAATTTACACCTTAGGCTCTGCTTCTAACTTGGGCCCAAATTGTAAAATGGTCTTACCTATTGGCGATTTCGTTCCAATTCACATTCCAAGTAATATTCGGCATGCTAATTACATTGCCGGTTGCCAAATTGCATTATCTCTTATAGTTTCCGAGATATGGACTATCGATAATTTACACCTTAGGCTCTGCTTCTAACTTGGGCCCAAATTGTAAAATGGTCTTATCTATTGGCGATTTCGTTCCAATTCACATTCCAAGTAATATTCGGCATGCTAATTACATTGCCGGTTGCCAAATTGCATTATCTCTTATAGTTTCCGAGATATGGACTATCGATAATTTATACCTTAGGCTCTGCTTCTAACTTGGGCCCAAATTGTAAAATGGTCTTATCTATTGGCGATTTCGTTCCAATTCACAATCCAAGTAATATTCGGCATGCTAGTTACATTGCCGGTTGCCAAATTGCATTAACTCTTATAGTTTCCGAGATATGGACTATCGATAATTTACACCTTAGGCTCTGCTTCTAACTTGGGCCCAAATTGTAAAATGGTCTTATCTATTGGCGATTTCGTTCCAATTCACATTCCAAGTAATATTCGGCATGCTAATTACATTGCCGGTTGCCGAATTGAATTATCTCTTATAGTTTCCGAGATATGGACTATCGATAATTTACACCTTAGGCTCTGCTTCTAACTTGGGCCCAAATTGTAAAATGGTCTTACCTATTGGCGATTTCGTTCCAATTCACATTCCAAGTAATATTCGGCATGCTATTTACATTGCCGGTTGCCAAATTGCATTATCTCTTATAGTTTCCGAGATATGGACTATCGATAATTTACACCTTAGGCTCTGCTTCTAACTTGGGCCCAAATTGTAAAATGGTCTTATCTATTGGCGATTTCGTTCCAATTCACATTCCAAGTAATATTCGGCATGCTAATTACATTGCCGGTTGCCAAATTGCATTATCTCTTATAGTTTCCGAGATATGGACTATCGATAATTTACACCATAGGCTCTGCTTATAACTTGGGCCCAAATGGTTAAATGGTCTTATCTATTGGCGATTTCGTTCCAATACACATTCCAAGTAATATTCGGCATGCTAATTACATTGCCGGTTGCCAAATTGCATTATCTCTTATAGTTTCCGAGATATGGACTATCGATAATTTACACCTTAGGCTCTGCTTCTAACTTGGGCCAAAATTGTAAAATGGTCTTATCTATTGGCGATTTCGTTCCAATTCACATTCCAAGTAATATTCGGCATGCTAATTACATTGCCGGTTGCCAAATTGCATTATCTCTTATAGTTTCCGAGATATGGACTATCGATAATTTACACCTTAGGCTCTGCTTCTAACTTGGGCCCAAATTGTAAAATGGCCTTATCTATTGGCGATTTCGTTCCAATTCACATTCCAAGTAATGTTCGGCATGCTAATTACATTGCCGGTTGCCAAATTGCATTATCTCTTATAGTTTCCGAGATATGGACTATCGATAATTTACACCTTAGGCTCTGCTTCTAACTTGAGCCCAAATTGTAAAATGGTCTTATCTATTGGCGATTTCGTTCCAATTCACAATCCAAGTAATATTCGGCATGCTAATTACATTGCCGGTTGCCAAATTGCATTATCTGTTATAGTTTCCGAGATATGGACTATCAATAATTTACACCTTAGGCTCTGCTTCTAACTTGAGCCCAAATTGTAAAATGGTCTTATCTATAGGCGATTTCGTTCCAATTCACAATCCAAGTAATATTCGGCATGCTAATTACATTGCCGGTTGCCAAATTGCATTATCTCTTATAGTTTCCGAGATATGGACTATCGATAATTTACACCTTAGGCTCTGCTTCTAACTTGGGCCCAAATTGTAAAATGGCCTTATCTATTGGCGATTTCCTTCCAATTCACATTCCAAGTAATATTCGGCATGCTAATTACATTGCCGGTTGCCAAATTGCATTATCTCTTATAGTTTCCGAGATATGGACTATCGATAATTTACACCTTAGGCTCTGCTTCTAACTTGGGCCCAAATTGTAAAATGGTCTTATCTATTGGCGTTTTCGTTCCAATTCACATTCCAAGTAATATTCGGTATGCTAATTACATTGCCGGTTGCCAAATTGCATTATCTCTTATAGTTTCCGAGATATGGACTATCGATAATTTACACCTTAGGCTCTGCTTCTAACTTGGGCCCAAATTGTAAAATGGTCTTCTCTATTGGCGATTTCGTTCCAATTCACATTCCAAGTAATATTCGGCATGCTAATTACATTGCCGGTTGCCAAATTGCATTATCTCTTATAGTTTCCGAGATATGGACTATCGATAATTTACACCTTAGGCTCTGCTTCTAACTTGGGCCCAAATTGTAAAATGGTCTTATCTATTGGCGATTTCGTTCCAATTCACATTCCAAGTAATATTCGGCATGCTAATTACATTGCCGGTTGCCAAATTGCATTATCTCTTATAGTTTCCGAGATATGGACTATCGATAATTTACACCTTAGGCTCTGCTTCTAACTTGGGCCCAAATTGTAAAATGGTCTTCTCTATTGGCGATTTCGTTCCAATTCACATTCCAAGTAATATTCGGCATGCTAATTACATTGCCGGTTGCCAAATTGCATTATCTCTTATAGTTTCCGAGATATGGACTATCGGTAATTTACACCTTAGGCTCTGCTTCTAACTTGGGCCCAAATTGTAAAATGGTCTTATCTATTGGCGATTTCGTTCCAATTCACAGTCCAAGTAATATCCGGCATGCTAATTACATTGCCGGTTGCCAAATTGAATTATCTCTTATAGTTTCCGAGATATGGACTATCGATAATTTACACCTTAGGCTCTGCTTCTAACTTGGGCCCAAATTGTAAAATGGTCTTACCTATTGGCGATTTCGTTCCAATTCACATTCCAAGTAATATTCGGCATGCTAATTACATTGCCGGTTGCCAAATTGCATTATCTCTTATAGTTTCCGAGATATGGACTATCGATAATTTACACCTTAGGCTCTGCTTCTAACTTGGGCCCAAATTGTAAAATGGTCTTATCTATTGGCGATTTCGTTCCAATTCACATTCCAAGTAATATTCGGCATGCTAATTACATTGCCGGTTGCCAAATTGCATTATCTATTATAGTTTCCGAGATATGGACTATCGGTAATTTACACCTTAGGCTCTGCTTCTAACTTGGGCCCAAATTGTAAAATGGTCTTATCTATTGGCGATTTCGTTCCAATTCACATTCCAAGTAATATCCGGCATGCTAATTACATTGCCGGTTGCCAAATTGCATTAACTCTTATAGTTTCCGAGATATGGACTATCGATAATTTACACCTTAGGCTCTGCTTCTAACTTGGGCCCAAATTGTAAAATGGTCTTACCTATTGGCGATTTCGTTCCAATTCACATTCCAAGTAATATTCGGCATGCTAATTACATTGCCGGTTGCCAAATTGCATTATCTCTTATAGTTTCCGAGATATGGACTATCGATAATTTACACCTTAGGCTCTGCTTCTAACTTGGGCCCAAATTGTAAAATGGTCTTATCTATTGGCGATTTCGTTCCAATTCACATTCCAAGTAATATTCGGCATGCTAATTACATTGCCGGTTGCCAAATTGCATTATCTCTTATATTTTCCGAGATATGGACTATAGATAATTTATACCTTAGGCTCTGCTTCTAACTTGGGCCCAAATTGTAAAATGGTCTTATCTATTGGCGATTTCGTTCCAATTCACAATCCAAGTAATATTCGGCATGCTAGTTACATTGCCGGTTGCCAAATTGCATTAACTCTTATAGTTTCCGAGATATGGACTATCGATAATTTACACCTTAGGCTCTGCTTCTAACTTGGGCCCAAATTGTAAAATGGTCTTATCTATTGGCGATTTCGTTCCAATTCACATTCCAAGTAATATTCGGCATGCTAATTACATTGCCGGTTGCCAAATTGAATTATCTCTTATAGTTTCCGAGATATGGACTATCGATAATTTACACCTTAGGCTCTGCTTCTAACTTGGGCCCAAATTGTAAAATGGTCTTACCTATTGGCGATTTCGTTCCAATTCACATTCCAAGTAATATTCGGCATGCTATTTACATTGCCGGTTGCCAAATTGCATTATCTCTTATAGTTTCCGAGATATGGACTATCGATAATTTACACCTTAGGCTCTGCTTCTAACTTGGGCCCAAATTGTAAAATGGTATTATCTATTGGCGATTTCGTTCCAATTCACATTCCAAGTAATATTCGGCATGCTAATTACATTGCCGTTTGCCAAATTGCATTAACTCTTATAGTTTTCGAGATATGGACTATCGATAATTTACACCTTAGGCTCTGCTTCTAACTTGGGCCCAAATTGTAAAATGGTCTTATCTATTGGCGATTTCGTTCCAATTCACATTCCAAGTAATATTCGGCATGCTAATTACATTGCCGGTTGCCAAATTGCATTATCTCTTATAGTTTCCGAGATATGGACTATCGATAATTTACACCATAGGCTCTGCTTATAACTTGGGCCCAAATTGTTAAATGGTCTTATCTATTGGCGATTTCGTTCCAATTCACATTCCAAGTAATATTCGGCATGCTAATTACATTGCCGGTTGCCAAATTGCATTATCTCTTATAGTTTCCGAGATATGGACTATCGATAATTTACACCTTAGGCTCTGCTTCTAACTTGGGCCCAAATTGTAAAATGGTCTTATCTATTGGCGATTTCGTTCCAATTCACATTTCAAGTAATATTCGGCATGCTAATTACATTGCCGGTTGCCAAATTGCATTATCTCTTATTGTTTCCGAGATATGGACTATCGATAATTTACACCTTAGGCTCTGCTTCTAACTTGGGCCCAAATTGTAAAATGGTCTTATCTATTGGCGATTTCGTTCCAATTCACATTCCAAGTAATATTCGGCATGCTAATTACATTGCCGGTTGCCAAATTGCATTATCTCTTATAGTTTCCGAGATATGAACTATCGATAATTTACACCTTAGGCTCTGCTTCTAACTTGGGCCCAAATTGTAAAATGGTCTTATCTATTGGCGATTTCGTCCCAATTCACATTCCAAGTGATATTCGGCATGGTAATTACATTGCCGGTTGCGAAATTGCATTATCTCTTATAGTTTCCGAGATATGGACTATCAATAATTTACACCTTAGGCTCTGCTTCTAACTTGGGCCCAAATTGTAAAATGGTCTTATCTATTGGCGATTTCGTTCCAATTCACATTCCAAGTAATATTCGGCATGCTAATTACATTGCCGGTTTCCAAATTGCTTTATCTCTTATAGTTTCCGAGATATGGACTATCGATAATTTACACCTTAGGCTCTGCTTCTAACTTGGGCCCAAATTGTAAAATGGTCTTATCTATTGGCGATTTCGTTCCAATTCACATTCCAAGTAACATTCGGCATGCTAATTACATTGCCGGTTGCCAAATTGCATTATCTCTTATAGTTTCCGAGATATGGACTATCGATAATTTACACCTTAGGCTCTGCTTCTAACTTGGGCCCAAATTGTAAAATGGCCTTATCTATTGGCGATTTCGTTCCAATTCACATTCCAAGTAATATTCGGCATGCTAATTACATTGCCGGTTGCCAAATTGCATTATCTCTTATAGTTTCCGAGATATGGACTATCGATAATTTACACCTTAGGCTCTGCTTCTAACTTGGGCCCAAATTTTAAAATGGTATTACCTATTGGCGATTTCGTTCCAATTCACACTCCAAGTAATATTCGGCATGCTAATTACATTGCCGGTTGCGATATTGCATTATCTCTTATAGTTTCCGAGATATGGACTATCAATAATTTACACCTTAGGCTCTGCTTCTAACTTGGGCCCAAATTGTAAAATGGTCTTATCTATTGGCGATTTCGTTCCAATTCACATTCCAAGTAATATTCGGCATGCTAATTACATTGCCGGTTGCCAAATTGCATTATCTCTTATAGTTTCCGAGATATGGACTATCGATAATTTACACCTTAGGCTCTGCTTCTAACTTGGGCCCAAATCGTAAAATGGTCTTATCTATTGGCGATTTCGTTCCAATTCACATTCCAAGTAATATTCGGCATGCTAATTACATTGCCGGTTGCCAAATTGCATTATCTCTTATAGTTTCCGAGATATGGACTATCGATAATTTACACCTTAGGCTCTGCTTCTAACTTGGGCCCAAATTGTAAAATGGTCTTATCTATTGGCGATTTCGTTCCAATTCACATTCCAAGTAATATTCGGCATGCTAATTACATTGCAGGTTGCCAAATTGCATTAACTCTTATAGTTTCCGAGATATAGACTATCGATAATTTACACCTTAGGCTCTGCTTCTAACTTGGGCCCAAATTGTAAAATGGTCTTATCTATTGGCGATTTCGTTCCAATTCACATTCCAAGTAATATTCGGCATGCTAATTACATTGCCGGTTGCCAAATTGCATTATCTCTTATAGTTTCCGAGATATGGACTATCGATAATTTACACCATGGGCTCTGCTTATAACTTGGGCCCAAATTGTAAAATGGTCTTATCTATTGGCGATTTCGTTCCAACTCACATTCCAAGTAATATTCGGCATGCTAATTACATTGCCGGTTGCCAAATTGCATTATCTCTTATAGTTTCCGAGATATGGACTATCGATAATTTACACCTTAGGCTCTGCTTCTAACTTGGGCCCAAATTGTAAAATGGTCTTATCTATTGGCGATTTCGTTCCAATTCACATTCCAAGTTATATTCGGTATGCTAATTACATTGCCGGTTGCCAAATTGCATTATCTCTTATAGTTTCCGAGATATGGACTATCGATAATTTACACCTTAGGCTCTGCTTCTAACTTGGGCCCAAATTGTAAAATAGTCTTATCTATTGGCGATTTCATTCTAATTCACATTCCAAGTAATATTCGGCATGCTAATTACATTGCCGGTTGCCAAATTGCATTATCTCTTATAGTTTCCGAGATATGGACTATCGATAATTTACACCTTAGGCTCTGCTTCTAACTTGGGCCCAAATTGTAAAATAGTCTTATCTATTGGCGATTTCGTCCCAATTCACATTCCAAGTGATATTCGGCATGCTAATTACATTGCCGGTTGCGAAATTGCATTATCTCTTATAGTTTCCGAGATATGGACTATCAATAATTTACACCTTAGGCTCTGCTTCTAACTTGGGCCCAAATTGTAAAATGGTCTTATCTATTGGCGATTTCGTTCCAATTCACATTCCAAGTAATATTCGGCATGCTAATTACATTGCCGGTTGCCAAATTGCATTATCTCTTATAGTTTCCGAGATATGGACTATCGATAATTTACACCTTAGGCTCTGCTTCTAACTTGGGCCCAAATTGTAAAATGGTCTTATCTAATGGCGATTTCGTTCCAATTCACATTCCAAGTAATATTCGGCATGCTAATTACATTGCCGGTTGCCAAATTGCATTATCTCTTATAGTTTCCGAGATATGGACTATCGATAATTTACACCTTAGGCTCTGCTTCTAACTTGGGCCCAAATTGTAAAATGGTCTTATCTATTGGCGATTTCGTTCCAATTCACATTCCAAGTAATATTCGGCATGCTAATTACATTGCCGGTTGCCAAATTGCATTATCTCTTATAGTTTCCGAGATATGGACTATCAATAATTTACACCTTAGGCTCTGCTTCTAACTTGGGCCCAAATTGTAAAATGGTCTTATCTATTGGCGATTTCGTTCCAATTCACATTCCAAGTAATATTCGGCATGCTAATTACATTGCCGGTTGCCAAATTGCATTATCTCTTATAGTTTCCGAGATATGGACTATCGATAATTTACACCTTAGGCTCTGCTTCTAACTTGGGCCCAAATTGTAAATTGGCCTTATCTATTGGCGATTTCGTTCCAATTCACATTCCAAGTAATATTCGGCATGCTAATTACATTGCCGGTTGCCAAATTGCATTATCTCTTATTGTTTCCGAGATATGGACTATCGATAATTTACACCTTAGGCTCTGCTTCTAACTTGGGCCCAAATTGTAAAATGGTCTTACCTATTGGCGATTTCGTTCCAATTCACACTCCAAGTAATATTCGGCATGCTAATTACATTGCCGGTTGCGAAATTGCATTATCTCTTATAGTTTCCGAGATATGGACTATCAATAATTTACACCTTAGGCTCTGCTTCTAACTTGGGCCCAAATTGTAAAATGGTCTTATCTATTGGCGATTTCGTTCCAATTCACATTCCAAGTAATATTCGGCATGCTAATTACATTGCCGGTTGCCAAATTGCATTATCTCTTATAGTTTCCGAGATATGGACTATCGATAATTTACACCATAGGCTCTGCTTATAACTTGGGCCCAAATTGTTAAATGGTCTTATCTATTGGCGATTTCGTTCCAATTCACATTCCAAGTAATATTCGGCATGCTAATTACATTGCCGGTTGCCAAATTGCATTATCTCTTATAGTTTCCGAGATATGGACTATCGATAATTTACACCTTAGGCTCTGCTTCTAACTTGGGCCCAAATTGTAAAATGGTCTTATCTATTGGCGATTTCGTTCCAATTCACATTCCAAGTAATATTCGGCATGCTAATTACATTGCCGGTTGCCAAATTGCATTATCTCTTATAGTTTCCGAGATATGGACTATCGATAATTTACACCTTAGGCTCTGCTTCTAACTTGGGCCCAAATTGTAAAATGGTCTTATCTATTGGCGATTTCGTTCCAATTCACATTCCAAGTAATATTCGGCATGCTAATTACATTGCCGGTTGCCAAATTGCATTATCTCTTATAGTTTCCGAGATATGGACTATCGATAATTTACACCTTAGGCTCTGCTTCTAACTTGGGCCCAAATTGTAAAATGGTCTTATCTATTGGCGATTTCGTCCCAATTCACATTCCAAGTGATATTCGGCATGGTAATTACATTGCCGGTTGCGAAATTGCATTATCTCTTATAGTTTCCGAGATATGGACTATCAATAATTTACACCTTAGGCTCTGCTTCTAACTTGGACCCAAATTGTAAAATGGTCTTATCTATTGGCGATTTCGTTCCAATTCACATTCCAAGTAATATTCGGCATGCTAATTACATTGCCGGTTTCCAAATTGCTTTATCTCTTATAGTTTCCGAGATATGGACTATCGATAATTTACACCTTAGGCTCTGCTTCTAACTTGGGCCCAAATTGTAAAATGGTCTTATCTATTGGCGATTTCGTTCCAATTCACATTCCAAGTAATATTCGGCATGCTAATTACATTGCCGGTTGCCAAATTGCATTATCTCTTATAGTTTCCGAGATATGGACTATCGATAATTTACACCTTAGGCTCTGCTTCTAACTTGGGCCCAAATTGTAAAATGGTCTTATCTATTGGCGATTTCGTTCCAATTCACATTCCAAGTAATATTCGGCATGCTAATTACATTGCCGGTTGCCAAATTGCATTATCTCTTATAGTTTCCGAGATATGGACTATCAATAATTTACACCTTAGGCTCTGCTTCTAACTTGGGCCCAAATTGTAAAATGGTCTTATCTATTGGCGATTTCGTTCCAATTCACATTCCAAGTAACATTCGGCATGCTAATTACATTGCCGGTTGCCAAATTGCATTATCTCTTATAGTTTCCGAGATATGGACTATCGATAATTTACACCTTAGGCTCTGCTTCTAACTTGGGCCCAAATTGTAAAATGGCCTTATCTATTGGCGATTTCGTTCCAATTCACATTCCAAGTAATATTCGGCATGCTAATTACATTGCCGGTTGCCAAATTGCATTATCTCTTATAGTTTCCGAGATATGGACTATCGATAATTTACACCTTAGGCTCTGCTTCTAACTTGGGCCCAAATTGTAAAATGGTATTACCTATTGGCGATTTCGTTCCAATTCACACTCCAAGTAATATTCGGCATGCTCATTACATTGCCGGTTGCGATATTGCATTATCTCTTATAGTTTCCGAGATATGGACTATCAATAATTTACACCTTAGGCTCTGCTTCTAACTTGGGCCCAAATTGTAAAATGGTCTTATCTATTGGCGATTTCGTTCCAATTCACATTCCAAGTAATATTCGGCATGCTAATTACATTGCCGGTTGCCAAATTGCATTATCTCTTATAGTTTCCGTGATATGGACTATCGATAATTTACACCTTAGGCTCTGCTTCTAACTTGGGCCCAAATCGTAAAATGGTCTTATTTATTGGCGATTTCGTTCTAATTCACATTCCAAGTAATATTCGGCATGCTAATTACATTGCCGGTTGCCAAATTGCATTATCTCTTATAGTTTCCGAGATATGGACTATCGATAATTTACACCTTAGGCTCTGCTTCTAACTTGGGCCCAAATTGTAAAATGGTCTTATCTATTGGCGATTTCGTTCCAATTCACAATCCAAGTAATATTCGGCATGCTAATTACATTGCCGGTTGCCAAATTGCATTAACTCTTATAGTTTCCGAGATATGGACTATCGATAATTTACACCTTAGGCTCTGCTTCTAACTTGGGCCCAAATTGTAAAATGGTCTTATCTATTGGCGATTTCGTTCCAATTCACATTCCAAGTAATATTCGGCATGCTAATTACATTGCCGGTTGCCAAATTGCATTATCTCTTATAGTTTCCGAGATATGGACTATCGATAATTTACACCATAGGCTCTGCTTATAACTTGGGCCCAAATTGTAAAATGGTCTTATCTATTGGCGATTTCGTTCCAACTCACATTCCAAGTAATATTCGGCATGCTAATTACATTGCCGGTTGCCAAATTGCATTATCTCTTATAGTTTCCGAGATATGGACTATCGATAATTTACACCTTAGGCTCTGCTTCTAACTTGGGCCCAAATTGTAAAATGGTCTTATCTATTGGCGATTTCGTTCCAATTCACATTCCAAGTAATATTCGGCATACTAATTACATTGCCGGTTGCCAAATTGCATTATCTCTTATAGTTTCCGAGATATGGACTATCGATAATTTACACCTTAGGCTCTGCTTCTAACTTGGGCCCAAATTGTAAAATGGTCTTATCTATTGGCGATTTCGTTCTAATTCACATTCCAAGTAATATTCGGCATGCTAATTACATTGCCGGTTGCCAAATTGCATTATCTCTTATAGTTTCCGAGATATGGACTATCGATAATTTACACCTTAGGCTCTGCTTCTAACTTGGGCCCAAATTGTAAAATAGTCTTATCTATTGGCGATTTCGTCCCAATTCACATTCCCAGTGATATTCGGCATGCTAATTACATTGCCGGTTGCGAAATTGCATTATCTCTTATAGTTTTCGAGATATGGACTATCAATAATTTACACCTTAGGCTCTGCTTCTAACTTGGGCCCAAATTGTAAAATGGTCTTATCTATTGGCGATTTCGTTCCAATTCACATTCCAAGTAATATTCGGCATGCTAATTACATTGCCGGTTGCCAAATTGCATTATCTCTTATAGTTTCCGAGATATGGACTATCGATAATTTACACCTTAGGCTCTGCTTCTAACTTGGGCCCAAATTGTAAAATGGTCTTATCTATTGGCGATTTCGTTCCAATTCACATTCCAAGTAATATTCGGCATGCTAATTACTTTGCCGGTTGCCAAATTGCATTATCTCTTATAGTTTCCGAGATATGGACTATCGATAATTTACACCTTAGGCTCTGCTTCTAACTTGGGCCCAAATTGTAAAATGGTCTTATCTATTGGCGATTTCGTTCCAATTCACATTCCAAGTAATATTCGGCATGCTAATTACATTGCCGGTTGCCAAATTGCATTATCTCTTATAGTTTCCGAGATATGGACTATCAATAATTTACACCTTAGGCTCTGCTTCTAACTTGGGCCCAAATTGTAAAATGGTCTTATCTATTGGCGATTTCGTTCCAATTCACATTCCAAGTAATATTCGGCATGCTAATTACATTGCCGGTTGCCAAATTGCATTATCTCTTATAGTTTCCGAGATATGGACTCTCGATAATTTACACCTTAGGCTCTGCTTTTAACTAGGGCCCAAATTGTAAAATGGTCTTATCTATTGGCGATTTCGTTCCAATTCACATTCCAAGTAATATTCGGCATGCTAATTACATTGCCGGTTGCCAAATTGCATTATCTCTTATAGTTTCCGAGATATGGACTATCGATAATTTACACCTTAGGCTCTGCTTCTAACTTGGGCCCAAATTGTAAAATGGTCTTCTCTATTGGCGATTTCGTTCCAATTCACATTCCAAGTAATATTCGGCATGCTAATTACATTGCCGGTTGCCAAATTGCATTACCTCTTATAGTTTCCGAGATATGGACTATCGATAATTTACACCTTAGGCTCTGCTTCTAACTTGGGCCCAAATTGTAAAATGGTCTTATCTATTGGCGATTTCGTTCCAATTCACATTCCAAGTAACATTCGGCATGCTAATTACATTGCCGGTTGCCAAATTGCATTATCTCTTATAGTTTCCGAGATATGGACTATCGATAATTTACACCTTAGGCTCTGCTTCTAACTTGGGCCCAAATTGTAAAATGGCCTTATCTATTGGCGATTTCGTTCCAATTCACATTCCAAGTAATATTCGGCATGCTAATTACATTGCCGGTTGCCAAATTGCATTATCTCTTATAGTTTCCGAGATATGGACTATCGATAATTTACACCTTAGGCTCTGCTTCTAACTTGGGCCCAAATTGTAAAATGGTATTACCTATTGGCGATTTCGTTCCAATTCACACTCCAAGTAATATTCGGCATGCTAATTACATTGCCGGTTGCGATATTGCATTATCTCTTATAGTTTCCGAGATATGGACTATCAATAATTTACACCTTAGGCTCTGCTTCTAACTTGGGCCCAAATTGTAAAATGGTCTTATCTATTGGCGATTTCGTTCCAATTCACATTCCAAGTAATATTCGGCATGCTAATTACATTGCCGGTTGCCAAATTGCATTATCTCTTATAGTTTCCGTGATATGGACTATCGATAATTTACACCTTAGGCTCTGCTTCTAACTTGGGCCCAAATCGTAAAATGGTCTTATTTATTGGCGATTTCGTTCCAATTCACATTCCAAGTAATATTCGGCATGCTAATTACATTGCCGGTTGCCAAATTGCATTATCTCTTATAGTTTCCGAGATATGGACTATCGATAATTTACACCTTAGGCTCTGCTTCTAACTTGGGCCCAAATTGTAAAATGGTCTTATCTATTGGCGATTTCGTTCCAATTCACAATCCAAGTAATATTCGGCATGCTAATTACATTGCCGGTTGCCAAATTGCATTAACTCTTATAGTTTCCGAGATATGGACTATCGATAATTTACACCTTAGGCTCTGCTTCTAACTTGGGCCCAAATTGTAAAATGGTCTTATCTATTGGCGATTTCGTTCCAATTCACATTCCAAGTAATATTCGGCATGCTAATTACATTGCCGGTTGCCAAATTGCATTATCTCTTATAGTTTCCGAGATATGGACTATCAATAATTTACACCTTAGGCTCTGCTTCTAACTTGGGCCCAAATTGTAAAATGGTCTTATCTATTGGCGATTTCGTTCCAATTCACATTCCAAGTAACATTCGGCATGCTAATTACATTGCCGGTTGCCAAATTGCATTATCTCTTATAGTTTCCGAGATATGGACTATCGATAATTTACACCTTAGGCTCTGCTTCTAACTTGGGCCCAAATCGTAAAATGGTCTTATTTATTGGCGATTTCGTTCCAATTCACATTCCAAGTAATATTCGGCATGCTAATTACATTGCCGGTTGCCAAATTGCATTATCTCTTATAGTTTCCGAGATATGGACTATCGATAATTTACACCTTAGGCTCTGCTTCTAACTTGGGCCCAAATTGTAAAATGGTCTTATCTATTGGCGATTTCGTTCCAATTCACAATCCAAGTAATATTCGGCATGCTAATTACATTGCCGGTTGCCAAATTGCATTAACTCTTATAGTTTCCGAGATATGGACTATCGATAATTTACACCTTAGGCTCTGCTTCTAACTTGGGCCCAAATTGTAAAATGGTCTTATCTATTGGCGATTTCGTTCCAATTCACATTCCAAGTAATATTCGGCATGCTAATTACATTGCCGGTTGCCAAATTGCATTATCTCTTATAGTTTCCGAGATATGGACTATCGATAATTTACACCATAGGCTCTGCTTATAACTTGGGCCCAAATTGTAAAATGGTCTTATCTATTGGCGATTTCGTTCTAATTCACATTCCAAGTAATATTCGGCATGCTAATTACATTGCCGGTTGCCAAATTGCATTATCTCTTATAGTTTCCGAGATATGGACTATCGATAATTTACACCTTAGGCTCTGCTTCTAACTTGGGCCCAAATTGTAAAATAGTCTTATCTATTGGCGATTTCGTCCCAATTCACATTCCCAGTGATATTCGGCATGCTAATTACATTGCCGGTTGCGAAATTGCATTATCTCTTATAGTTTTCGAGATATGGACTATCAATAATTTACACCTTAGGCTCTGCTTCTAACTTGGGCCCAAATTGTAAAATGGTCTTATCTATTGGCGATTTCGTTCCAATTCACATTCCAAGTAATATTCGGCATGCTAATTACATTGCCGGTTGCCAAATTGCATTATCTCTTATAGTTTCCGAGATATGGACTATCGATAATTTACACCTTAGGCTCTGCTTCTAACTTGGGCCCAAATTGTAAAATGGTCTTATCTATTGGCGATTTCGTTCCAATTCACATTCCAAGTAATATTCGGCATGCTAATTACATTGCCGGTTGCCAAATTGCATTATCTCTTATAGTTTCCGAGATATGGACTATCAATAATTTACACCTTAGGCTCTGCTTCTAACTTGGGCCCAAATTGTAAAATGGTCTTATCTATTGGCGATTTCGTTCCAATTCACATTCCAAGTAATATTCGGCATGCTAATTACATTGCCGGTTGCCAAATTGCATTATCTCTTACAGTTTCCGAGATATGGACTATCGATAATTTACACCTTAGGCTCTGCTTCTAACTTGGGCCCAAATTGTAAAATGGCCTTATCTATTGGCGATTTCGTTCCAATTCACATTCCAAGTAATATTCGGCATGCTAATTACATTGCCGGTTGCCAAATTGCATTATCTCTTATTGTTTCCGAGATATGGACTATCGATAATTTTCACCTTAGGCTCTGTTTCTAACTTGGGCCCAAATTGTAAAATGGTCTTACCTATTGGCGATTTCGTTCCAATTCACACTCCAAGTAATATTCGGCATGCTAATTACATTGCCGGTTGCGAAATTGCATTATCTCTTATAGTTTCCGAGATATGGACTATCAATAATTTACACCTTAGGCTCTGCTTCTAACTTGGGCCCAAATTGTAAAATGGTCTTATCTATTGGCGATTTCGTTCCAATTCACATTCCAAGTAATATTCGGCATGCTAATTACATTGCCGGTTGCCAAATTGCATTATCTCTTATAGTTTCCGAGATATGGACTCTCGATAATTTACAATTTAGGCTCTGCTTTTAACTTGGGCCCAAATTGTAAAATGGTCTTATCTATTGGCGATTTCGTTCCAATTCACATTCCAAGTAATATTCGGCATGCTAATTACATTGCCGGTTGCCAAATTGCATTATCTCTTATTGTTTCCGAGATATGGACTATCGATAATTTACACCTTAGGCTCTGCTTCTAACTTGGGCCCAAATTGTAAAATGGTCTTCTCTATTGGCGATTTCGTTCCAATTCACATTCCAAGTAATATTCGGCATGCTAATTACATTGCCGGTTGCCAAATTGCATTACCTCTTATAGTTTCCGAGATATGGACTATCGATAATTTACACCTTAGGCTCTGCTTCTAACTTGGGCCCAAATTGTAAAATGGTCTTATCTATTGGCGATTTCGTTCCAATTCACATTCCAAGTAACATTCGGCATGCTAATTACATTGCCGGTTGCCAAATTGCATTATCTCTTATAGTTTCCGAGATATGGACTATCGATAATTTACACCTTAGGCTCTGCTTCTAACTTGGGCCCAAATTGTAAAATGGCCTTATCTATTGGCGATTTCGTTCCAATTCACATTCCAAGTAATATTCGGCATGCTAATTACATTGCCGGTTGCCAAATTGCATTATCTCTTATAGTTTCCGAGATATGGACTATCGATAATTTACACCTTAGGCTCTGCTTCTAACTTGGGCCCAAATTGTAAAATGGTATTACCTATTGGCGATTTCGTTCCAATTCACACTCCAAGTAATATTCGGCATGCTAATTACATTGCCGGTTGCGATATTGCATTATCTCTTATAGTTTCCGAGATATGGACTATCAATAATTTACACCTTAGGCTCTGCTTCTAACTTGGGCCCAAATTGTAAAATGGTCTTATCTATTGGCGATTTCGTTCCAATTCACATTCCAAGTAATATTCGGCATGCTAATTACATTGCCGGTTGCCAAATTGCATTATCTCTTATAGTTTCCGTGATATGGACTATCGATAATTTACACCTTAGGCTCTGCTTCTAACTTGGGCCCAAATCGTAAAATGGTCTTATTTATTGGCGATTTCGTTCCAATTCACATTCCAAGTAATATTCGGCATGCTAATTACATTGCCGGTTGCCAAATTGCATTATCTCTTATAGTTTCCGAGATATGGACTATCGATAATTTACACCTTAGGCTCTGCTTCTAACTTGGGCCCAAATTGTAAAATGGTCTTATCTATTGGCGATTTCGTTCCAATTCACAATCCAAGTAATATTCGGCATGCTAATTACATTGCCGGTTGCCAAATTGCATTAACTCTTATAGTTTCCGAGATATGGACTATCGATAATTTACACCTTAGGCTCTGCTTCTAACTTGGGCCCAAATTGTAAAATGGTCTTATCTATTGGCGATTTCGTTCCAATTCACATTCCAAGTAATATTCGGCATGCTAATTACATTGCCGGTTGCCAAATTGCATTATCTCTTATAGTTTCCGAGATATGGACTATCGATAATTTACACCATAGGCTCTGCTTATAACTTGGGCCCAAATTGTAAAATGGTCTTATCTATTGGCGATTTCGTTCCAACTCACATTCCAAGTAATATTCGGCATGCTAATTACATTGCCGGTTGCCAAATTGCATTATCTCTTATAGTTTCCGAGATATGGACTATCGATAATTTACACCTTAGGCTCTGCTTCTAACTTGGGCCCAAATTGTAAAATGGTCTTATCTATTGACGATTTCGTTCCAATTCACATTCCAAGTAATATTCGGCATGCTAATTACATTGCCGGTTGCCAAATTGCATTATCTCTTATAGTTTCCGAGATATGGACTATCGATAATTTACACCTTAGGCTCTGCTTCTAACTTGGGCCCAAATTGTAAAATGGTCTTATCTATTGGCGATTTCGTTCTAATTCACATTCCAAGTAATATTCGGCATGCTAATTACATTGCCGGTTGCCAAACTGCATTATCTCTTATAGTTTCCGAGATATGGACTATCGATAATTTACACCTTAGGCTCTGCTTCTAACTTGGGATCAAATTGTAAAATAGTCTTATCTATTGGCGATTTCGTCCCAATTCACATTCCCAGTGATATTCGGCATGCTAATTACATTGCCGGTTGCGAAATTGCATTATCTCTTATAGTTTTCGAGATATGGACTATCAATAATTTACACCTTAGGCTCTGCTTCTAACTTGGGCCCAAATTGTAAAATGGCCTTATCTATTGGCGATTTCGTTCCAATTCACATTCCAAGTAATATTCGGCATGCTAATTACATTGCCGGTTGCCAAATTGCATTATCTCTTATAGTTTCCGAGATATGGACTATCGATAATTTACACCTTAGGCTCTGCTTCTAACTTGGGCCCAAATTGTAAAATGGTCTTATCTATTGGCGATTTCGTTCCAATTCACATTCCAAGTAATATTCGGCATGCTAATTACATTGCCGGTTGCCAAATTGCATTATCTCTTATAGTTTCCGAGATATGGACTATCGATAATTTACACCTTAGGCTCTGCTTCTAACTTGGGCCCAAATTGTAAAATGGTCTTATCTATTGGCGATTTCGTTCCAATTCACATTCCAAGTAATATTCGGCATGCTAATTACATTGCCGGTTGCCAAATTGCATTATCTCTTATAGTTTCCGAGATATGGACTATCAATAATTTACACCTTAGGCTCTGCTTCTAACTTGGGCCCAAATTCCAAGTAATATTCGGCATTGCTAATTACATTGCCGGTTGCCAAATTGCATTATCTCTTATAGTTTCCGAGATATGGACTATCGATAATTTACACCTTAGGCTCTGCTTCTAACTTGGGCCCAAATTGTAAAATGGCCTTATCTATTGGCGATTTCGTTCCAATTCACATTCCAAGTAATATTCGGCATGCTAATTACATTGCCGGTTGCCAAGTTGCATTATCTCTTATTGTTTCCGAGATATGGACTATCGATAATTTTACACCTTAGGCTCTGCTTCTAACTTGGGCCCAAATTGTAAAAATGGTCTTACCTATTGGCGATTTCGTTCTAATTCACACTCCAAGTAATATTCGGCATGCTAATTACATTGCCGGTTGCGAAATTGCATTATCTCTTATAGTTTCCGAGATATGGACTATCAATAATTTACACCTTAGGCTCTGCTTCTAACTTGGGCCCAAATTGTAAAATGGTCTTATCTATTGGCGATTTCGTTCCAATTCACATTTCCAAGTAATATTCGGCATGCTAATTACATTGCCGGTTGCCAAATTGCATTATCTCTTATAGTTTCCGAGATATGGACTCTCGATAATTTACACCTTAGGCTCTGCTTTTTAACTTGGGCCCAAATTGTAAAATGGTCTTATCTATTGGCGATTTCGTTCCAATTCACATTCCAAGTAATATTCGGCATGCTAATTACATTGCCGGTTGCCAAATTGCATTATCTCTTATAGTTTCCGAGATATGGACTATCGATAATTTACACCTTAGGCTCTGCTTCTAACTTGGGCCCAAATTGTAAAATGGTCTTCTCTATTGGCGATTTCGTTCCAATTCACATTCCAAGTAATATTCGGCATGCTAATTACATTGCCGGTTGCCAAATTGCATTTACCTCTTATAGTTTTCCGAGATATGGACTATCGATAATTTACACCTTAGGCTCTGCTTCTAACTTGGGCCCAAATTGTAAAATGGTCTTATCTATTGGCGATTTCGTTCCAATTCACATTCCAAGTAATATTCGGCATGCTAATTACATTGCCGGTTGCCAAATTGCATTATCTCTTATAGTTTCCGAGATATGGACTATCGATAATTTACACCTTAGGCTCTGCTTCTAACTTGGGCCCAAATTGTAAAATGGTCTTATCTATTGGCGATTTCGTTCCAATTCACATTCCAAGTAAATATTCGGCATGCTAATTACATTGCCGGTTGCCAAAATTGCATTATCTCTTATAGTTTCCGAGATATGGACTATCGATAATTTTACACCTTAGGCTCTGCTTCTAACTTGGGCCCAAATTGTAAAATGGTCTTATCTATTGGCGATTTCGTTTCCAATTCACATTCCAAGTAATATTCGGCATGCTAATTACATTGCCGGTTGCCAAATTGCATTATCTCTTATAGTTTTCCGAGATATGGACTATCAATAATTTTACACCTTAGGCTCTGCTTCTAACTTGGGAACAAATTGTAAAATGGTCTTATCTATTGGCGATTTCGTTCCAATTCACATTCCAAGTAACATTCGGGCATGCTAATTACATTGCCGGTTGCCAAATTGCATTATCTCTTATAGTTTCCGAGATATGGACTATCGATAATTTACACCTTAGGCTCTGCTTCTAACTTGGGCCCAAATTGTAAAATGGCCTTATCTATTGGCGATTTTCGTTCCAATTCACATTCCAAGTAATATTCGGCATGCTAATTACATTGCCGGTTGCCAAATTTGCATTATCTCTTATAGTTTTCCGAGATATGGACTATCGATAATTTACACCTTAGGCTCTGCTTCTAACTTGGGCCCAAATTGTAAAATGGTCTTATCTATTGGCGATTTCGTTCCAATTCACATTCCAAGTAATATTCGGGCATGCTAATTACATTTGCCGGTTGCCAAATTGCATTAAACTCTTATAGTTTCCGAGATATGGACTATCGATAATTTACACCTTAGGCTCTGCTTCTAACTTGGGCCCAAATTGTAAAATGGTCTTATCTATTGGCGATTTCGTTCCAATTCACATTCCAAGTAATATTCGGCATGCTAATTACATTGCCGGTTGCCAAATTGCATTATCTCTTATAGTTTCCGAGATATGGACTATCGATAATTTACACCATAGGCTCTGCTTATAACTTGGGCCCAAATTGTAAAATGGTCTTATCTATTGGCGATTTCGTTCCAACTCACATTCCAAGTAATATTCGGCATGCTAATTACATTGCCGGTTTGCCAAATTGCATTATCTTCTTATAGTTTCCGAGATATGGACTATCGATAATTTACACCTTAGGCTCTGCTTCTAACTTGGGCCCAAATTGTAAAATGGTCTTATCTATTGGCGATTTCGTTTCCAATTCACATTCCAAGTAATATTCGGCATGCTAATTACATTGCCGGTTGCCAAATTGCATTATCTCTTATAGTTTCCGAGATATGGACTATCGATAATTTACACCTTAGGCTCTGCTTCTAACTTGGGCCCAAATTGTAAAATGGTCTTATCTATTGGCGATTTCGTTCTAATTCACATTCCAAGTAATATTCGGCATTGCTAATTACATTTGCCGGTTGCCAAATTGCATTATCTCTTATAGTTTCCGAGATATGGACTATCGATAATTTACACCTTAGGCTCTGCTTCTAACTTGGACCCAAATTGTAAAATAGTCTTATCTATTGGCGATTTCGTCCCCAATTCACATTCCAAGTGATTATTCGGCATGCTAATTACATTGCCGGTTGCGAAATTGCATTATCTCTTATAGTTTCCGAGATATGGACTATCAATAATTTACACCTTAGGCTCTGCTTCTAACTTGGGCCCAAATTGTAAAATGGTCTTATCTATTGGCGATTTCGTTCCAATTCACATTTCCAAGTAATATTCGGCATGCTAATTACATTTGCCGGTTTGCCAAATTGCATTATCTCTTATAGTTTCCGAGATATGGACTATCGATAATTTACACCTTAGGCTCTGCTTCTAACTTGGGCCCAAATTGTAAAATGGTCTTATCTATTGGCGATTTTCGTTTCCAATTCACATTCCAAGTAATATTCGGCATGCTAATTACATTTGCCGGTTGCCAAATTGCATTATCTCTTATAGTTTCCGAGATATGGACTATCGATAATTTTACACCTTAGGCTCTGCTTCTAACTTGGGCCCAAATTGTAAAAATGGTCTTATCTATTGGCGATTTCGTTCCAATTCACATTCCAAGTAATATTCGGCATGCTAATTACATTGCCGGTTGCCAAATTGCATTATCTCTTATAGTTTTCCGAGATATGGACTATCAATAATTTTACACCTTAGGCTCTGCTTTCTAACTTGGGCCCAAATTGTAAAATGGTCTTATCTATTGGCGATTTCGTTTCCAATTTCACATCCCAAGTAATATTCGGCATGCTAATTACATTGCCGGTTGCCAAATTGCATTATCTCTTATAGTTTCCGAGATATGGACTATCGATAATTTTACACCTTAGGCTCTGCTTTCTAACTTGGGCCCAAATTGTAAAATGGCCTTATCTATTGGCGATTTCGTTCCAATTCACATTCCAAGTAATATTCGGCATGCTAATTACATTGCCGGTTGCCAAATTGCATTATCTCTTATTGTTTCCGAGATATGGACTATCGATAATTTACACCTTAGGCTCTGCTTCTAACTTGGGCCCAAATTGTAAAATGGTCTTACCTATTGGCGATTTCGTTCCAATTCACACTCCAAGTAATATTCGGCATGCTAATTACATTGCCGGTTGCGAAATTGCATTATCTCTTATAGTTTCCGAGATATGGACTATCAATAATTTACACCTTAGGCTCTGCTTCTAACTTGGGCCCAAATTGTAAAAATGGTCTTATCTATTGGCGATTTCGTTCCAATTCACATTCCAAGTAATATTCGGCATGCTAATTACATTGCCGGTTGCCAAAATTGCATTATCTCTTATAGTTTCCGAGATATGGACACTCGATAATTTACACCTTAGGCTTTGCTTCTAACTTGGGCCCAAATTGTAAAATGGTCTTATCTATTGGCGATTTCGTTCCAATTCACATTCCAAGTAATATTCGGCATGCTAATTACATTGCCGGTTGCCAAATTGCATTATCTCTTATAGTTTCCGAGATATGGGACTATCGATAATTTTACACCTTAGGCTCTGCTTCTAACTTGGGCCCAAATTGTAAAATGGTCTTCTCTATTGGCGATTTCGTTCCAATTCACATTCCAAGTAATATTCGGCATGCTAATTACATTGCCGGTTGCCAAATTGCGTTACCTCTTATAGTTTCCGAGATATGGACTATCGATAATTTACACCTTAGGCTCTGCTTCTAACTTGGGCCCAAATTGTAAAAATGGCCTTATCTATTGGCGATTTCGTTCCAATTCACATTCCAAGTAATATTCGGCATGCTAATTACATTGCCGGTTGTCAAATTGCATTATCTCTTATAGTTTCCGAGATATGGACTATCGATAATTTACACCTTAGGCTCTGCTTCTAACTTGGGCCCAAATTGTAAAAATGGTCTTCTCTATTAGCGATTTCGTTCCAATTCACATTCCAAGTAATATTCGGCATGCTAATTACATTGCCGGTTTGCCAAATTGCATTATCTCTTATAGTTTCCGAGATATGGACTATCGATAATTTACACCTTAGGCTCTGCTTCTAACTTGGGCCCAAATCGTAAAATGGTCTTATCTATTGGCGATTTCGTTCCAATTCACATTCCAAGTAATATTCGGCATTCTAATTACATTGCCGGTTGCCAAATTGCATTATCTCTTATAGTTTCCGAGATATGGACTATCGATAATTTACACCTTAGGCTCTGCTTCTAACTTGGGCCCAAATTGTAAAAATGGTCCTTATCTATTGGCGATTTCGTTCCAATTCACATTCCAAGTAATATTCGGCATTGCTAATTACATTGCCGGTTGCCAAATTGCATTAACTCTTATAGTTTCCGAGATATCGACTATCGATTAATTTACACCTTAGGCTCTGCTTCTAACTTGGGCCCCAAATTGTAAAAATGGTCTTATCTATTGGCGATTTCGTTCCAATTCACATTCCAAGTAATATTCGGCATGCTAATTACATTGCCGGTTGCCAAATTGCATTATCTCTTATAGTTTCCGAGATATGGACTATCGATAATTTACACCATGGGCTCTGCTTATAACTTGGGCCCAAATTGTAAAAATGGTCTTATCTATTGGCGATTTCGTTTCCAACTCACATTCCAAGTAATATTCGGCATGCTAATTACATTGCCGGTTGCCAAAATTGCATTATCTCTTATAGTTTCCGAGATATGGACTATCGATAATTTACACCTTAGGCTCTGCTTCTAACTTGGGCCCAAATTGTAAAATGGTCTTATCTATTGGCGATTTCGTTCCAATTCACATTTCCAAGTTATATTCGGTATGCTAATTACATTGCCGGTTGCCAAATTGGCATTATCTCTTATAGTTTCCGAGATATGGACTATCGATAATTTTACACCTTAGGCTCTGCTTCTAACTTGGGCCCAAATTGTAAAATAGTCTTATCTATTGGCGATTTCGTCCCAATTCACATTCCAAGTGATATTCGGCATGCTAATTACATTGCCGGTTGCGAAATTGCATTATCTCTTATAGTTTCCGAGATATGGGACTATCAATAATTTACACCTTAGGCTCTGCTTCTAACTTGGGCCCAAATTGTAAAATGGTCTTATCTATTGGCGATTTCGTTCCAATCAATTCACATTCCAAGTAATATTCGGCATGCTAATTACATTGCCGGTTGCCAAATTGCATTATCTCTTATAGTTTCCGAGATATGGACTATCGATAATTTACACCTTAGGCTCTGCTTCTAACTTGGGCCCAAATTGTAAAATGGTCTTATCTAATGGCGATTTCGTTCCAATTCACATTCCAAGTAATATTCGGCATGCTAATTACATTGCCGGTTGCCAAATTGCATTATCTCTTATAGTTTCCGAGATATGGACTATCGATAATTTACACCTTAGGCTCTGCTTCTAACTTGGGCCCAAATTGTAAAATGGTCTTATCTATTGGCGATTTCGTTCCAATTCACATTCCAAGTAATATTCGGCATGCTAATTACATTGCCGGTTGCCAAATTGCATTATCTCTTATAGTTTCCGAGATATGGACTATCAATAATTTACACCTTAGGCTCTGCTTCTAACTTGGGCCCAAATTGTAAAATGGTCTTATCTATTGGCGATTTCGTTCCAATTCACATTCCAAGTAATATTCGGCATGCTAATTACATTGCCGGTTGCCAAATTGCATTATCTCTTATAGTTTCCGAGATATGGACTATCGATAATTTACACCTTAGGCTCTGCTTCTAACTTGGGCCCAAATTGTAAATTGGCCTTATCTATTGGCGATTTCGTTCCAATTCACATTCCAAGTAATATTCGGCATGCTAATTACATTGCCGGTTGCCAAATTGCATTATCTCTTATTGTTTCCGAGATATGGACTATCGATAATTTACACCTTAGGCTCTGCTTCTAACTTGGGCCCAAATTGTAAAATGGTCTTACCTATTGGCGATTTCGTTCCAATTCACACTCCAAGTAATATTCGGCATGCTAATTACATTGCCGGTTGCGAAATTGCATTATCTCTTATAGTTTCCGAGATATGGACTATCAATAATTTACACCTTAGGCTCTGCTTCTAACTTGGGCCCAAATTGTAAAATGGTCTTATCTATTGGCGATTTCGTTCCAATTCACATTCCAAGTAATATTCGGCATGCTAATTACATTGCCGGTTGCCAAATTGCATTATCTCTTATAGTTTCCGAGATATGGACTATCGATAATTTACACCATAGGCTCTGCTTATAACTTGGGCCCAAATTGTTAAATGGTCTTATCTATTGGCGATTTCGTTCCAATTCACATTCCAAGTAATATTCGGCATGCTAATTACATTGCCGGTTGCCAAATTGCATTATCTCTTATAGTTTCCGAGATATGGACTATCGATAATTTACACCTTAGGCTCTGCTTCTAACTTGGGCCCAAATTGTAAAATGGTCTTATCTATTGGCGATTTCGTTCCAATTCACATTCCAAGTAATATTCGGCATGCTAATTACATTGCCGGTTGCCAAATTGCATTATCTCTTATAGTTTCCGAGATATGGACTATCGATAATTTACACCTTAGGCTCTGCTTCTAACTTGGGCCCAAATTGTAAATTGGCCTTATCTATTGGCGATTTCGTTCCAATTCACATTCCAAGTAATATTCGGCATGCTAATTACATTGCCGGTTGCCAAATTGCATTATCTCTTATTGTTTCCGAGATATGGACTATCGATAATTTACACCTTAGGCTCTGCTTCTAACTTGGGCCCAAATTGTAAAATGGTCTTACCTATTGGCGATTTCGTTCCAATTCACACTCCAAGTAATATTCGGCATGCTAATTACATTGCCGGTTGCGAAATTGCATTATCTCTTATAGTTTCCGAGATATGGACTATCAATAATTTACACCTTAGGCTCTGCTTCTAACTTGGCCCAAATTGTAAAATGGTCTTATCTATTGGCGATTTCGTTCCAATTCACATTCCAAGTAATATTCGGCATGCTAATTACATTGCCGGTTGCCAAATTGCATTATCTCTTATAGTTTCCGAGATATGGACTATCGATAATTTACACCATAGGCTCTGCTTATAACTTGGGCCCAAATTGTTAAATGGTCTTATCTATTGGCGATTTCGTTCCAATTCACATTCCAAGTAATATTCGGCATGCTAATTACATTGCCGGTTGCCAAATTGCATTATCTCTTATAGTTTCCGAGATATGGACTATCGATAATTTACACCTTAGGCTCTGCTTCTAACTTGGGCCCAAATTGTAAAATGGTCTTATCTATTGGCGATTTCGTTCCAATTCACATTCCAAGTAATATTCGGCATGCTAATTACATTGCCGGTTGCCAAATTGCATTATCTCTTATAGTTTCCGAGATATGGACTATCGATAATTTACACCTTAGGCTCTGCTTCTAACTTGGGCCCAAATTGTAAAATGGTCTTATCTATTGGCGATTTCGTTCCAATTCACATTCCAAGTAATATTCGGCATGCTAATTACATTGCCGGTTGCCAAATTGCATTATCTCTTATAGTTTCCGAGATATGGACTATCGATAATTTACACCTTAGGCTCTGCTTCTAACTTGGGCCCAAATTGTAAAATGGTCTTATCTATTGGCGATTTCGTCCCAATTCACATTCCAAGTGATATTCGGCATGGTAATTACATTGCCGGTTGCGAAATTGCATTATCTCTTATAGTTTCCGAGATATGGACTATCAATAATTTACACCTTAGGCTCTGCTTCTAACTTGGACCCAAATTGTAAAATGGTCTTATCTATTGGCGATTTCGTTCCAATTCACATTCCAAGTAATATTCGGCATGCTAATTACATTGCCGGTTTCCAAATTGCTTTATCTCTTATAGTTTCCGAGATATGGACTATCGATAATTTACACCTTAGGCTCTGCTTCTAACTTGGGCCCAAATTGTAAAATGGTCTTATCTATTGGCGATTTCGTTCCAATTCACATTCCAAGTAATATTCGGCATGCTAATTACATTGCCGGTTGCCAAATTGCATTATCTCTTATAGTTTCCGAGATATGGACTATCGATAATTTACACCTTAGGCTCTGCTTCTAACTTGGGCCCAAATTGTAAAATGGTCTTATCTATTGGCGATTTCGTTCCAATTCACATTCCAAGTAATATTCGGCATGCTAATTACATTGCCGGTTGCCAAATTGCATTATCTCTTATAGTTTCCGAGATATGGACTATCAATAATTTACACCTTAGGCTCTGCTTCTAACTTGGGCCCAAATTGTAAAATGGTCTTATCTATTGGCGATTTCGTTCCAATTCACATTCCAAGTAATATTCGGCATGCTAATTACATTGCCGGTTGCCAAATTGCATTATCTCTTATAGTTTCCGAGATATGGACTATCGATAATTTACACCTTAGGCTCTGCTTCTAACTTGGGCCCAAATTGTAAATTGGCCTTATCTATTGGCGATTTCGTTCCAATTCACATTCCAAGTAATATTCGGCATGCTAATTACATTGCCGGTTGCCAAATTGCATTATCTCTTATTGTTTCCGAGATATGGACTATCGATAATTTACACCTTAGGCTCTGCTTCTAACTTGGGCCCAAATTGTAAAATGGTCTTACCTATTGGCGATTTCGTTCCAATTCACACTCCAAGTAATATTCGGCATGCTAATTACATTGCCGGTTGCGAAATTGCATTATCTCTTATAGTTTCCGAGATATGGACTATCAATAATTTACACCTTAGGCTCTGCTTCTAACTTGGGCCCAAATTGTAAAATGGTCTTATCTATTGGCGATTTCGTTCCAATTCACATTCCAAGTAATATTCGGCATGCTAATTACATTGCCGGTTGCCAAATTGCATTATCTCTTATAGTTTCCGAGATATGGACTATCGATAATTTACACCATAGGCTCTGCTTATAACTTGGGCCCAAATTGTTAAGTGGTCTTATCTATTGGCGATTTCGTTCCAATTCACATTCCAAGTAATATTCGGCATGCTAATTACATTGCCGGTTGCCAAATTGCATTATCTCTTATAGTTTCCGAGATATGGACTATCGATAATTTACACCTTAGGCTCTGCTTCTAACTTGGGCCCAAATTGTAAAATGGTCTTATCTATTGGCGATTTCGTTCCAATTCACATTCCAAGTAATATTCGGCATGCTAATTACATTGCCGGTTGCCAAATTGCATTATCTCTTATAGTTTCCGAGATATGGACTATCGATAATTTACACCTTAGGCTCTGCTTCTAACTTGGGCCCAAATTGTAAAATGGTCTTATCTATTGGCGATTTCGTTCCAATTCACATTCCAAGTAATATTCGGCATGCTAATTACATTGCCGGTTGCCAAATTGCATTATCTCTTATAGTTTCCGAGATATGGACTATCGATAATTTACACCTTAGGCTCTGCTTCTAACTTGGGCCCAAATTGTAAAATGGTCTTATCTATTGGCGATTTCGTCCCAATTCACATTCCAAGTGATATTCGGCATGGTAATTACATTGCCGGTTGCGAAATTGCATTATCTCTTATAGTTTCCGAGATATGGACTATCAATAATTTACACCTTAGGCTCTGCTTCTAACTTGGACCCAAATTGTAAAATGGTCTTATCTATTGGCGATTTCGTTCCAATTCACATTCCAAGTAATATTCGGCATGCTAATTACATTGCCGGTTTCCAAATTGCTTTATCTCTTATAGTTTCCGAGATATGGACTATCGATAATTTACACCTTAGGCTCTGCTTCTAACTTGGGCCCAAATTGTAAAATGGTCTTATCTATTGGCGATTTCGTTCCAATTCACATTCCAAGTAATATTCGGCATGCTAATTACATTGCCGGTTGCCAAATTGCATTATCTCTTATAGTTTCCGAGATATGGACTATCGATAATTTACACCTTAGGCTCTGCTTCTAACTTGGGCCCAAATTGTAAAATGGTCTTATCTATTGGCGATTTCGTTCCAATTCACATTCCAAGTAATATTCGGCATGCTAATTACATTGCCGGTTGCCAAATTGCATTATCTCTTATAGTTTCCGAGATATGGACTATCAATAATTTACACCTTAGGCTCTGCTTCTAACTTGGGCCCAAATTGTAAAATGGTCTTATCTATTGGCGATTTCGTTCCAATTCACATTCCAAGTAACATTCGGCATGCTAATTACATTGCCGGTTGCCAAATTGCATTATCTCTTATAGTTTCCGAGATATGGACTATCGATAATTTACACCTTAGGCTCTGCTTCTAACTTGGGCCCAAATTGTAAAATGGCCTTATCTATTGGCGATTTCGTTCCAATTCACATTCCAAGTAATATTCGGCATGCTAATTACATTGCCGGTTGCCAAATTGCATTATCTCTTATAGTTTCCGAGATATGGACTATCGATAATTTACACCTTAGGCTCTGCTTCTAACTTGGGCCCAAATTGTAAAATGGTATTACCTATTGGCGATTTCGTTCCAATTCACACTCCAAGTAATATTCGGCATGCTCATTACATTGCCGGTTGCGATATTGCATTATCTCTTATAGTTTCCGAGATATGGACTATCAATAATTTACACCTTAGGCTCTGCTTCTAACTTGGGCCCAAATTGTAAAATGGTCTTATCTATTGGCGATTTCGTTCCAATTCACATTCCAAGTAATATTCGGCATGCTAATTACATTGCCGGTTGCCAAATTGCATTATCTCTTATAGTTTCCGTGATATGGACTATCGATAATTTACACCTTAGGCTCTGCTTCTAACTTGGGCCCAAATCGTAAAATGGTCTTATTTATTGGCGATTTCGTTCTAATTCACATTCCAAGTAATATTCGGCATGCTAATTACATTGCCGGTTGCCAAATTGCATTATCTCTTATAGTTTCCGAGATATGGACTATCGATAATTTACACCTTAGGCTCTGCTTCTAACTTGGGCCCAAATTGTAAAATGGTCTTATCTATTGGCGATTTCGTTCCAATTCACAATCCAAGTAATATTCGGCATGCTAATTACATTGCCGGTTGCCAAATTGCATTAACTCTTATAGTTTCCGAGATATGGACTATCGATAATTTACACCTTAGGCTCTGCTTCTAACTTGGGCCCAAATTGTAAAATGGTCTTATCTATTGGCGATTTCGTTCCAATTCACATTCCAAGTAATATTCGGCATGCTAATTACATTGCCGGTTGCCAAATTGCATTATCTCTTATAGTTTCCGAGATATGGACTATCGATAATTTACACCATAGGCTCTGCTTATAACTTGGGCCCAAATTGTAAAATGGTCTTATCTATTGGCGATTTCGTTCCAACTCACATTCCAAGTAATATTCGGCATGCTAATTACATTGCCGGTTGCCAAATTGCATTATCTCTTATAGTTTCCGAGATATGGACTATCGATAATTTACACCTTAGGCTCTGCTTCTAACTTGGGCCCAAATTGTAAAATGGTCTTATCTATTGGCGATTTCGTTCCAATTCACATTCCAAGTAATATTCGGCATACTAATTACATTGCCGGTTGCCAAATTGCATTATCTCTTATAGTTTCCGAGATATGGACTATCGATAATTTACACCTTAGGCTCTGCTTCTAACTTGGGCCCAAATTGTAAAATGGTCTTATCTATTGGCGATTTCGTTCTAATTCACATTCCAAGTAATATTCGGCATGCTAATTACATTGCCGGTTGCCAAATTGCATTATCTCTTATAGTTTCCGAGATATGGACTATCGATAATTTACACCTTAGGCTCTGCTTCTAACTTGGGCCCAAATTGTAAAATAGTCTTATCTATTGGCGATTTCGTCCCAATTCACATTCCCAGTGATATTCGGCATGCTAATTACATTGCCGGTTGCGAAATTGCATTATCTCTTATAGTTTTCGAGATATGGACTATCAATAATTTACACCTTAGGCTCTGCTTCTAACTTGGGCCCAAATTGTAAAATGGTCTTATCTATTGGCGATTTCGTTCCAATTCACATTCCAAGTAATATTCGGCATGCTAATTACATTGCCGGTTGCCAAATTGCATTATCTCTTATAGTTTCCGAGATATGGACTATCGATAATTTACACCTTAGGCTCTGCTTCTAACTTGGGCCCAAATTGTAAAATGGTCTTATCTATTGGCGATTTCGTTCCAATTCACATTCCAAGTAATATTCGGCATGCTAATTACATTGCCGGTTGCCAAATTGCATTATCTCTTATAGTTTCCGAGATATGGACTATCGATAATTTACACCTTAGGCTCTGCTTCTAACTTGGGCCCAAATTGTAAAATGGTCTTATCTATTGGCGATTTCGTTCCAATTCACATTCCAAGTAATATTCGGCATGCTAATTACATTGCCGGTTGCCAAATTGCATTATCTCTTATAGTTTCCGAGATATGGACTATCAATAATTTACACCTTAGGCTCTGCTTCTAACTTGGGCCCAAATTGTAAAATGGTCTTATCTATTGGCGATTTCGTTCCAATTCACATTCCAAGTAATATTCGGCATGCTAATTACATTGCCGGTTGCCAAATTGCATTATCTCTTATAGTTTCCGAGATATGGACTCTCGATAATTTACACCTTAGGCTCTGCTTTTAACTAGGGCCCAAATTGTAAAATGGTCTTATCTATTGGCGATTTCGTTCCAATTCACATTCCAAGTAATATTCGGCATGCTAATTACATTGCCGGTTGCCAAATTGCATTATCTCTTATAGTTTCCGAGATATGGACTATCGATAATTTACACCTTAGGCTCTGCTTCTAACTTGGGCCCAAATTGTAAAATGGTCTTCTCTATTGGCGATTTCGTTCCAATTCACATTCCAAGTAATATTCGGCATGCTAATTACATTGCCGGTTGCCAAATTGCATTACCTCTTATAGTTTCCGAGATATGGACTATCGATAATTTACACCTTAGGCTCTGCTTCTAACTTGGGCCCAAATTGTAAAATGGTCTTATCTATTGGCGATTTCGTTCCAATTCACATTCCAAGTAACATTCGGCATGCTAATTACATTGCCGGTTGCCAAATTGCATTATCTCTTATAGTTTCCGAGATATGGACTATCGATAATTTACACCTTAGGCTCTGCTTCTAACTTGGGCCCAAATTGTAAAATGGCCTTATCTATTGGCGATTTCGTTCCAATTCACATTCCAAGTAATATTCGGCATGCTAATTACATTGCCGGTTGCCAAATTGCATTATCTCTTATAGTTTCCGAGATATGGACTATCGATAATTTACACCTTAGGCTCTGCTTCTAACTTGGGCCCAAATTGTAAAATGGTATTACCTATTGGCGATTTCGTTCCAATTCACACTCCAAGTAATATTCGGCATGCTAATTACATTGCCGGTTGCGATATTGCATTATCTCTTATAGTTTCCGAGATATGGACTATCAATAATTTACACCTTAGGCTCTGCTTCTAACTTGGGCCCAAATTGTAAAATGGTCTTATCTATTGGCGATTTCGTTCCAATTCACATTCCAAGTAATATTCGGCATGCTAATTACATTGCCGGTTGCCAAATTGCATTATCTCTTATAGTTTCCGTGATATGGACTATCGATAATTTACACCTTAGGCTCTGCTTCTAACTTGGGCCCAAATCGTAAAATGGTCTTATTTATTGGCGATTTCGTTCCAATTCACATTCCAAGTAATATTCGGCATGCTAATTACATTGCCGGTTGCCAAATTGCATTATCTCTTATAGTTTCCGAGATATGGACTATCGATAATTTACACCTTAGGCTCTGCTTCTAACTTGGGCCCAAATTGTAAAATGGTCTTATCTATTGGCGATTTCGTTCCAATTCACAATCCAAGTAATATTCGGCATGCTAATTACATTGCCGGTTGCCAAATTGCATTAACTCTTATAGTTTCCGAGATATGGACTATCGATAATTTACACCTTAGGCTCTGCTTCTAACTTGGGCCCAAATTGTAAAATGGTCTTATCTATTGGCGATTTCGTTCCAATTCACATTCCAAGTAATATTCGGCATGCTAATTACATTGCCGGTTGCCAAATTGCATTATCTCTTATAGTTTCCGAGATATGGACTATCAATAATTTACACCTTAGGCTCTGCTTCTAACTTGGGCCCAAATTGTAAAATGGTCTTATCTATTGGCGATTTCGTTCCAATTCACATTCCAAGTAACATTCGGCATGCTAATTACATTGCCGGTTGCCAAATTGCATTATCTCTTATAGTTTCCGAGATATGGACTATCGATAATTTACACCTTAGGCTCTGCTTCTAACTTGGGCCCAAATCGTAAAATGGTCTTATTTATTGGCGATTTCGTTCCAATTCACATTCCAAGTAATATTCGGCATGCTAATTACATTGCCGGTTGCCAAATTGCATTATCTCTTATAGTTTCCGAGATATGGACTATCGATAATTTACACCTTAGGCTCTGCTTCTAACTTGGGCCCAAATTGTAAAATGGTCTTATCTATTGGCGATTTCGTTCCAATTCACAATCCAAGTAATATTCGGCATGCTAATTACATTGCCGGTTGCCAAATTGCATTAACTCTTATAGTTTCCGAGATATGGACTATCGATAATTTACACCTTAGGCTCTGCTTCTAACTTGGGCCCAAATTGTAAAATGGTCTTATCTATTGGCGATTTCGTTCCAATTCACATTCCAAGTAATATTCGGCATGCTAATTACATTGCCGGTTGCCAAATTGCATTATCTCTTATAGTTTCCGAGATATGGACTATCGATAATTTACACCATAGGCTCTGCTTATAACTTGGGCCCAAATTGTAAAATGGTCTTATCTATTGGCGATTTCGTTCTAATTCACATTCCAAGTAATATTCGGCATGCTAATTACATTGCCGGTTGCCAAATTGCATTATCTCTTATAGTTTCCGAGATATGGACTATCGATAATTTACACCTTAGGCTCTGCTTCTAACTTGGGCCCAAATTGTAAAATAGTCTTATCTATTGGCGATTTCGTCCCAATTCACATTCCCAGTGATATTCGGCATGCTAATTACATTGCCGGTTGCGAAATTGCATTATCTCTTATAGTTTTCGAGATATGGACTATCAATAATTTACACCTTAGGCTCTGCTTCTAACTTGGGCCCAAATTGTAAAATGGTCTTATCTATTGGCGATTTCGTTCCAATTCACATTCCAAGTAATATTCGGCATGCTAATTACATTGCCGGTTGCCAAATTGCATTATCTCTTATAGTTTCCGAGATATGGACTATCGATAATTTACACCTTAGGCTCTGCTTCTAACTTGGGCCCAAATTGTAAAATGGTCTTATCTATTGGCGATTTCGTTCCAATTCACATTCCAAGTAATATTCGGCATGCTAATTACATTGCCGGTTGCCAAATTGCATTATCTCTTATAGTTTCCGAGATATGGACTATCAATAATTTACACCTTAGGCTCTGCTTCTAACTTGGGCCCAAATTGTAAAATGGTCTTATCTATTGGCGATTTCGTTCCAATTCACATTCCAAGTAATATTCGGCATGCTAATTACATTGCCGGTTGCCAAATTGCATTATCTCTTACAGTTTCCGAGATATGGACTATCGATAATTTACACCTTAGGCTCTGCTTCTAACTTGGGCCCAAATTGTAAAATGGCCTTATCTATTGGCGATTTCGTTCCAATTCACATTCCAAGTAATATTCGGCATGCTAATTACATTGCCGGTTGCCAAATTGCATTATCTCTTATTGTTTCCGAGATATGGACTATCGATAATTTTCACCTTAGGCTCTGTTTCTAACTTGGGCCCAAATTGTAAAATGGTCTTACCTATTGGCGATTTCGTTCCAATTCACACTCCAAGTAATATTCGGCATGCTAATTACATTGCCGGTTGCGAAATTGCATTATCTCTTATAGTTTCCGAGATATGGACTATCAATAATTTACACCTTAGGCTCTGCTTCTAACTTGGGCCCAAATTGTAAAATGGTCTTATCTATTGGCGATTTCGTTCCAATTCACATTCCAAGTAATATTCGGCATGCTAATTACATTGCCGGTTGCCAAATTGCATTATCTCTTATAGTTTCCGAGATATGGACTCTCGATAATTTACAATTTAGGCTCTGCTTTTAACTTGGGCCCAAATTGTAAAATGGTCTTATCTATTGGCGATTTCGTTCCAATTCACATTCCAAGTAATATTCGGCATGCTAATTACATTGCCGGTTGCCAAATTGCATTATCTCTTATTGTTTCCGAGATATGGACTATCGATAATTTACACCTTAGGCTCTGCTTCTAACTTGGGCCCAAATTGTAAAATGGTCTTCTCTATTGGCGATTTCGTTCCAATTCACATTCCAAGTAATATTCGGCATGCTAATTACATTGCCGGTTGCCAAATTGCATTACCTCTTATAGTTTCCGAGATATGGACTATCGATAATTTACACCTTAGGCTCTGCTTCTAACTTGGGCCCAAATTGTAAAATGGTCTTATCTATTGGCGATTTCGTTCCAATTCACATTCCAAGTAACATTCGGCATGCTAATTACATTGCCGGTTGCCAAATTGCATTATCTCTTATAGTTTCCGAGATATGGACTATCGATAATTTACACCTTAGGCTCTGCTTCTAACTTGGGCCCAAATTGTAAAATGGCCTTATCTATTGGCGATTTCGTTCCAATTCACATTCCAAGTAATATTCGGCATGCTAATTACATTGCCGGTTGCCAAATTGCATTATCTCTTATAGTTTCCGAGATATGGACTATCGATAATTTACACCTTAGGCTCTGCTTCTAACTTGGGCCCAAATTGTAAAATGGTATTACCTATTGGCGATTTCGTTCCAATTCACACTCCAAGTAATATTCGGCATGCTAATTACATTGCCGGTTGCGATATTGCATTATCTCTTATAGTTTCCGAGATATGGACTATCAATAATTTACACCTTAGGCTCTGCTTCTAACTTGGGCCCAAATTGTAAAATGGTCTTATCTATTGGCGATTTCGTTCCAATTCACATTCCAAGTAATATTCGGCATGCTAATTACATTGCCGGTTGCCAAATTGCATTATCTCTTATAGTTTCCGTGATATGGACTATCGATAATTTACACCTTAGGCTCTGCTTCTAACTTGGGCCCAAATCGTAAAATGGTCTTATTTATTGGCGATTTCGTTCCAATTCACATTCCAAGTAATATTCGGCATGCTAATTACATTGCCGGTTGCCAAATTGCATTATCTCTTATAGTTTCCGAGATATGGACTATCGATAATTTACACCTTAGGCTCTGCTTCTAACTTGGGCCCAAATTGTAAAATGGTCTTATCTATTGGCGATTTCGTTCCAATTCACAATCCAAGTAATATTCGGCATGCTAATTACATTGCCGGTTGCCAAATTGCATTAACTCTTATAGTTTCCGAGATATGGACTATCGATAATTTACACCTTAGGCTCTGCTTCTAACTTGGGCCCAAATTGTAAAATGGTCTTATCTATTGGCGATTTCGTTCCAATTCACATTCCAAGTAATATTCGGCATGCTAATTACATTGCCGGTTGCCAAATTGCATTATCTCTTATAGTTTCCGAGATATGGACTATCGATAATTTACACCATAGGCTCTGCTTATAACTTGGGCCCAAATTGTAAAATGGTCTTATCTATTGGCGATTTCGTTCCAACTCACATTCCAAGTAATATTCGGCATGCTAATTACATTGCCGGTTGCCAAATTGCATTATCTCTTATAGTTTCCGAGATATGGACTATCGATAATTTACACCTTAGGCTCTGCTTCTAACTTGGGCCCAAATTGTAAAATGGTCTTATCTATTGACGATTTCGTTCCAATTCACATTCCAAGTAATATTCGGCATGCTAATTACATTGCCGGTTGCCAAATTGCATTATCTCTTATAGTTTCCGAGATATGGACTATCGATAATTTACACCTTAGGCTCTGCTTCTAACTTGGGCCCAAATTGTAAAATGGTCTTATCTATTGGCGATTTCGTTCTAATTCACATTCCAAGTAATATTCGGCATGCTAATTACATTGCCGGTTGCCAAACTGCATTATCTCTTATAGTTTCCGAGATATGGACTATCGATAATTTACACCTTAGGCTCTGCTTCTAACTTGGGATCAAATTGTAAAATAGTCTTATCTATTGGCGATTTCGTCCCAATTCACATTCCCAGTGATATTCGGCATGCTAATTACATTGCCGGTTGCGAAATTGCATTATCTCTTATAGTTTTCGAGATATGGACTATCAATAATTTACACCTTAGGCTCTGCTTCTAACTTGGGCCCAAATTGTAAAATGGCCTTATCTATTGGCGATTTCGTTCCAATTCACATTCCAAGTAATATTCGGCATGCTAATTACATTGCCGGTTGCCAAATTGCATTATCTCTTATAGTTTCCGAGATATGGACTATCGATAATTTACACCTTAGGCTCTGCTTCTAACTTGGGCCCAAATTGTAAAATGGTCTTATCTATTGGCGATTTCGTTCCAATTCACATTCCAAGTAATATTCGGCATGCTAATTACATTGCCGGTTGCCAAATTGCATTATCTCTTATAGTTTCCGAGATATGGACTATCGATAATTTACACCTTAGGCTCTGCTTCTAACTTGGGCCCAAATTGTAAAATGGTCTTATCTATTGGCGATTTCGTTCCAATTCACATTCCAAGTAATATTCGGCATGCTAATTACATTGCCGGTTGCCAAATTGCATTATCTCTTATAGTTTCCGAGATATGGACTATCAATAATTTACACCTTAGGCTCTGCTTCTAACTTGGGCCCAAATTCCAAGTAATATTCGGCATGCTAATTACATTGCCGGTTGCCAAATTGCATTATCTCTTATAGTTTCCGAGATATGGACTATCAATAATTTACACCTTAGGCTCTGCTTCTAACTTGGGCCCAAATTGTAAAATGGCCTTATCTATTGGCGATTTCGTTCCAATTCACATTCCAAGTAATATTCGGCATGCTAATTACATTGCCGGTTGCCAAGTTGCATTATCTCTTATTGTTTCCGAGATATGGACTATCGATAATTTTACACCTTAGGCTCTGCTTCTAACTTGGGCCCAAATTGTAAAAATGGTCTTACCTATTGGCGATTTCGTTCTAATTCACACTCCAAGTAATATTCGGCATGCTAATTACATTGCCGGTTGCGAAATTGCATTATCTCTTATAGTTTCCGAGATATGGACTATCAATAATTTACACCTTAGGCTCTGCTTCTAACTTGGGCCCAAATTGTAAAATGGTCTTATCTATTGGCGATTTCGTTCCAATTCACATTTCCAAGTAATATTCGGCATGCTAATTACATTGCCGGTTGCCAAATTGCATTATCTCTTATAGTTTCCGAGATATGGACTCTCGATAATTTACACCTTAGGCTCTGCTTTTTAACTTGGGCCCAAATTGTAAAATGGTCTTATCTATTGGCGATTTCGTTCCAATTCACATTCCAAGTAATATTCGGCATGCTAATTACATTGCCGGTTGCCAAATTGCATTATCTCTTATAGTTTCCGAGATATGGACTATCGATAATTTACACCTTAGGCTCTGCTTCTAACTTGGGCCCAAATTGTAAAATGGTCTTCTCTATTGGCGATTTCGTTCCAATTCACATTCCAAGTAATATTCGGCATGCTAATTACATTGCCGGTTGCCAAATTGCATTTACCTCTTATAGTTTTCCGAGATATGGACTATCGATAATTTACACCTTAGGCTCTGCTTCTAACTTGGGCCCAAATTGTAAAATGGTCTTATCTATTGGCGATTTCGTTCCAATTCACATTCCAAGTAATATTCGGCATGCTAATTACATTGCCGGTTGCCAAATTGCATTATCTCTTATAGTTTCCGAGATATGGACTATCGATAATTTACACCTTAGGCTCTGCTTCTAACTTGGGCCCAAATTGTAAAATGGTCTTATCTATTGGCGATTTCGTTCCAATTCACATTCCAAGTAAATATTCGGCATGCTAATTACATTGCCGGTTGCCAAAATTGCATTATCTCTTATAGTTTCCGAGATATGGACTATCGATAATTTTACACCTTAGGCTCTGCTTCTAACTTGGGCCCAAATTGTAAAATGGTCTTATCTATTGGCGATTTCGTTTCCAATTCACATTCCAAGTAATATTCGGCATGCTAATTACATTGCCGGTTGCCAAATTGCATTATCTCTTATAGTTTTCCGAGATATGGACTATCAATAATTTTACACCTTAGGCTCTGCTTCTAACTTGGGAACAAATTGTAAAATGGTCTTATCTATTGGCGATTTCGTTCCAATTCACATTCCAAGTAACATTCGGGCATGCTAATTACATTGCCGGTTGCCAAATTGCATTATCTCTTATAGTTTCCGAGATATGGACTATCGATAATTTACACCTTAGGCTCTGCTTCTAACTTGGGCCCAAATTGTAAAATGGCCTTATCTATTGGCGATTTTCGTTCCAATTCACATTCCAAGTAATATTCGGCATGCTAATTACATTGCCGGTTGCCAAATTTGCATTATCTCTTATAGTTTTCCGAGATATGGACTATCGATAATTTACACCTTAGGCTCTGCTTCTAACTTGGGCCCAAATTGTAAAATGGTCTTATCTATTGGCGATTTCGTTCCAATTCACATTCCAAGTAATATTCGGGCATGCTAATTACATTTGCCGGTTGCCAAATTGCATTAAACTCTTATAGTTTCCGAGATATGGACTATCGATAATTTACACCTTAGGCTCTGCTTCTAACTTGGGCCCAAATTGTAAAATGGTCTTATCTATTGGCGATTTCGTTCCAATTCACATTCCAAGTAATATTCGGCATGCTAATTACATTGCCGGTTGCCAAATTGCATTATCTCTTATAGTTTCCGAGATATGGACTATCGATAATTTACACCATAGGCTCTGCTTATAACTTGGGCCCAAATTGTAAAATGGTCTTATCTATTGGCGATTTCGTTCCAACTCACATTCCAAGTAATATTCGGCATGCTAATTACATTGCCGGTTTGCCAAATTGCATTATCTTCTTATAGTTTCCGAGATATGGACTATCGATAATTTACACCTTAGGCTCTGCTTCTAACTTGGGCCCAAATTGTAAAATGGTCTTATCTATTGGCGATTTCGTTTCCAATTCACATTCCAAGTAATATTCGGCATGCTAATTACATTGCCGGTTGCCAAATTGCATTATCTCTTATAGTTTCCGAGATATGGACTATCGATAATTTACACCTTAGGCTCTGCTTCTAACTTGGGCCCAAATTGTAAAATGGTCTTATCTATTGGCGATTTCGTTCTAATTCACATTCCAAGTAATATTCGGCATTGCTAATTACATTTGCCGGTTGCCAAATTGCATTATCTCTTATAGTTTCCGAGATATGGACTATCGATAATTTACACCTTAGGCTCTGCTTCTAACTTGGACCCAAATTGTAAAATAGTCTTATCTATTGGCGATTTCGTCCCCAATTCACATTCCAAGTGATTATTCGGCATGCTAATTACATTGCCGGTTGCGAAATTGCATTATCTCTTATAGTTTCCGAGATATGGACTATCAATAATTTACACCTTAGGCTCTGCTTCTAACTTGGGCCCAAATTGTAAAATGGTCTTATCTATTGGCGATTTCGTTCCAATTCACATTTCCAAGTAATATTCGGCATGCTAATTACATTTGCCGGTTTGCCAAATTGCATTATCTCTTATAGTTTCCGAGATATGGACTATCGATAATTTACACCTTAGGCTCTGCTTCTAACTTGGGCCCAAATTGTAAAATGGTCTTATCTATTGGCGATTTTCGTTTCCAATTCACATTCCAAGTAATATTCGGCATGCTAATTACATTTGCCGGTTGCCAAATTGCATTATCTCTTATAGTTTCCGAGATATGGACTATCGATAATTTTACACCTTAGGCTCTGCTTCTAACTTGGGCCCAAATTGTAAAAATGGTCTTATCTATTGGCGATTTCGTTCCAATTCACATTCCAAGTAATATTCGGCATGCTAATTACATTGCCGGTTGCCAAATTGCATTATCTCTTATAGTTTTCCGAGATATGGACTATCAATAATTTTACACCTTAGGCTCTGCTTTCTAACTTGGGCCCAAATTGTAAAATGGTCTTATCTATTGGCGATTTCGTTTCCAATTTCACATCCCAAGTAATATTCGGCATGCTAATTACATTGCCGGTTGCCAAATTGCATTATCTCTTATAGTTTCCGAGATATGGACTATCGATAATTTTACACCTTAGGCTCTGCTTTCTAACTTGGGCCCAAATTGTAAAATGGCCTTATCTATTGGCGATTTCGTTCCAATTCACATTCCAAGTAATATTCGGCATGCTAATTACATTGCCGGTTGCCAAATTGCATTATCTCTTATTGTTTCCGAGATATGGACTATCGATAATTTACACCTTAGGCTCTGCTTCTAACTTGGGCCCAAATTGTAAAATGGTCTTACCTATTGGCGATTTCGTTCCAATTCACACTCCAAGTAATATTCGGCATGCTAATTACATTGCCGGTTGCGAAATTGCATTATCTCTTATAGTTTCCGAGATATGGACTATCAATAATTTACACCTTAGGCTCTGCTTCTAACTTGGGCCCAAATTGTAAAAATGGTCTTATCTATTGGCGATTTCGTTCCAATTCACATTCCAAGTAATATTCGGCATGCTAATTACATTGCCGGTTGCCAAAATTGCATTATCTCTTATAGTTTCCGAGATATGGACACTCGATAATTTACACCTTAGGCTTTGCTTCTAACTTGGGCCCAAATTGTAAAATGGTCTTATCTATTGGCGATTTCGTTCCAATTCACATTCCAAGTAATATTCGGCATGCTAATTACATTGCCGGTTGCCAAATTGCATTATCTCTTATAGTTTCCGAGATATGGGACTATCGATAATTTTACACCTTAGGCTCTGCTTCTAACTTGGGCCCAAATTGTAAAATGGTCTTCTCTATTGGCGATTTCGTTCCAATTCACATTCCAAGTAATATTCGGCATGCTAATTACATTGCCGGTTGCCAAATTGCGTTACCTCTTATAGTTTCCGAGATATGGACTATCGATAATTTACACCTTAGGCTCTGCTTCTAACTTGGGCCCAAATTGTAAAAATGGCCTTATCTATTGGCGATTTCGTTCCAATTCACATTCCAAGTAATATTCGGCATGCTAATTACATTGCCGGTTGTCAAATTGCATTATCTCTTATAGTTTCCGAGATATGGACTATCGATAATTTACACCTTAGGCTCTGCTTCTAACTTGGGCCCAAATTGTAAAAATGGTCTTCTCTATTAGCGATTTCGTTCCAATTCACATTCCAAGTAATATTCGGCATGCTAATTACATTGCCGGTTTGCCAAATTGCATTATCTCTTATAGTTTCCGAGATATGGACTATCGATAATTTACACCTTAGGCTCTGCTTCTAACTTGGGCCCAAATCGTAAAATGGTCTTATCTATTGGCGATTTCGTTCCAATTCACATTCCAAGTAATATTCGGCATTCTAATTACATTGCCGGTTGCCAAATTGCATTATCTCTTATAGTTTCCGAGATATGGACTATCGATAATTTACACCTTAGGCTCTGCTTCTAACTTGGGCCCAAATTGTAAAAATGGTCCTTATCTATTGGCGATTTCGTTCCAATTCACATTCCAAGTAATATTCGGCATTGCTAATTACATTGCCGGTTGCCAAATTGCATTAACTCTTATAGTTTCCGAGATATCGACTATCGATTAATTTACACCTTAGGCTCTGCTTCTAACTTGGGCCCCAAATTGTAAAAATGGTCTTATCTATTGGCGATTTCGTTCCAATTCACATTCCAAGTAATATTCGGCATGCTAATTACATTGCCGGTTGCCAAATTGCATTATCTCTTATAGTTTCCGAGATATGGACTATCGATAATTTACACCATGGGCTCTGCTTATAACTTGGGCCCAAATTGTAAAAATGGTCTTATCTATTGGCGATTTCGTTTCCAACTCACATTCCAAGTAATATTCGGCATGCTAATTACATTGCCGGTTGCCAAAATTGCATTATCTCTTATAGTTTCCGAGATATGGACTATCGATAATTTACACCTTAGGCTCTGCTTCTAACTTGGGCCCAAATTGTAAAATGGTCTTATCTATTGGCGATTTCGTTCCAATTCACATTTCCAAGTTATATTCGGTATGCTAATTACATTGCCGGTTGCCAAATTGGCATTATCTCTTATAGTTTCCGAGATATGGACTATCGATAATTTTACACCTTAGGCTCTGCTTCTAACTTGGGCCCAAATTGTAAAATAGTCTTATCTATTGGCGATTTCGTCCCAATTCACATTCCAAGTGATATTCGGCATGCTAATTACATTGCCGGTTGCGAAATTGCATTATCTCTTATAGTTTCCGAGATATGGGACTATCAATAATTTACACCTTAGGCTCTGCTTCTAACTTGGGCCCAAATTGTAAAATGGTCTTATCTATTGGCGATTTCGTTCCAATCAATTCACATTCCAAGTAATATTCGGCATGCTAATTACATTGCCGGTTGCCAAATTGCATTATCTCTTATAGTTTCCGAGATATGGACTATCGATAATTTACACCTTAGGCTCTGCTTCTAACTTGGGCCCAAATTGTAAAATGGTCTTATCTAATGGCGATTTCGTTCCAATTCACATTCCAAGTAATATTCGGCATGCTAATTACATTGCCGGTTGCCAAATTGCATTATCTCTTATAGTTTCCGAGATATGGACTATCGATAATTTACACCTTAGGCTCTGCTTCTAACTTGGGCCCAAATTGTAAAATGGTCTTATCTATTGGCGATTTCGTTCCAATTCACATTCCAAGTAATATTCGGCATGCTAATTACATTGCCGGTTGCCAAATTGCATTATCTCTTATAGTTTCCGAGATATGGACTATCAATAATTTACACCTTAGGCTCTGCTTCTAACTTGGGCCCAAATTGTAAAATGGTCTTATCTATTGGCGATTTCGTTCCAATTCACATTCCAAGTAATATTCGGCATGCTAATTACATTGCCGGTTGCCAAATTGCATTATCTCTTATAGTTTCCGAGATATGGACTATCGATAATTTACACCTTAGGCTCTGCTTCTAACTTGGGCCCAAATTGTAAATTGGCCTTATCTATTGGCGATTTCGTTCCAATTCACATTCCAAGTAATATTCGGCATGCTAATTACATTGCCGGTTGCCAAATTGCATTATCTCTTATTGTTTCCGAGATATGGACTATCGATAATTTACACCTTAGGCTCTGCTTCTAACTTGGGCCCAAATTGTAAAATGGTCTTACCTATTGGCGATTTCGTTCCAATTCACACTCCAAGTAATATTCGGCATGCTAATTACATTGCCGGTTGCGAAATTGCATTATCTCTTATAGTTTCCGAGATATGGACTATCAATAATTTACACCTTAGGCTCTGCTTCTAACTTGGGCCCAAATTGTAAAATGGTCTTATCTATTGGCGATTTCGTTCCAATTCACATTCCAAGTAATATTCGGCATGCTAATTACATTGCCGGTTGCCAAATTGCATTATCTCTTATAGTTTCCGAGATATGGACTATCGATAATTTACACCATAGGCTCTGCTTATAACTTGGGCCCAAATTGTTAAATGGTCTTATCTATTGGCGATTTCGTTCCAATTCACATTCCAAGTAATATTCGGCATGCTAATTACATTGCCGGTTGCCAAATTGCATTATCTCTTATAGTTTCCGAGATATGGACTATCGATAATTTACACCTTAGGCTCTGCTTCTAACTTGGGCCCAAATTGTAAAATGGTCTTATCTATTGGCGATTTCGTTCCAATTCACATTCCAAGTAATATTCGGCATGCTAATTACATTGCCGGTTGCCAAATTGCATTATCTCTTATAGTTTCCGAGATATGGACTATCGATAATTTACACCTTAGGCTCTGCTTCTAACTTGGGCCCAAATTGTAAATTGGCCTTATCTATTGGCGATTTCGTTCCAATTCACATTCCAAGTAATATTCGGCATGCTAATTACATTGCCGGTTGCCAAATTGCATTATCTCTTATTGTTTCCGAGATATGGACTATCGATAATTTACACCTTAGGCTCTGCTTCTAACTTGGGCCCAAATTGTAAAATGGTCTTACCTATTGGCGATTTCGTTCCAATTCACACTCCAAGTAATATTCGGCATGCTAATTACATTGCCGGTTGCGAAATTGCATTATCTCTTATAGTTTCCGAGATATGGACTATCAATAATTTACACCTTAGGCTCTGCTTCTAACTTGGCCCAAATTGTAAAATGGTCTTATCTATTGGCGATTTCGTTCCAATTCACATTCCAAGTAATATTCGGCATGCTAATTACATTGCCGGTTGCCAAATTGCATTATCTCTTATAGTTTCCGAGATATGGACTATCGATAATTTACACCATAGGCTCTGCTTATAACTTGGGCCCAAATTGTTAAATGGTCTTATCTATTGGCGATTTCGTTCCAATTCACATTCCAAGTAATATTCGGCATGCTAATTACATTGCCGGTTGCCAAATTGCATTATCTCTTATAGTTTCCGAGATATGGACTATCGATAATTTACACCTTAGGCTCTGCTTCTAACTTGGGCCCAAATTGTAAAATGGTCTTATCTATTGGCGATTTCGTTCCAATTCACATTCCAAGTAATATTCGGCATGCTAATTACATTGCCGGTTGCCAAATTGCATTATCTCTTATAGTTTCCGAGATATGGACTATCGATAATTTACACCTTAGGCTCTGCTTCTAACTTGGGCCCAAATTGTAAAATGGTCTTATCTATTGGCGATTTCGTTCCAATTCACATTCCAAGTAATATTCGGCATGCTAATTACATTGCCGGTTGCCAAATTGCATTATCTCTTATAGTTTCCGAGATATGGACTATCGATAATTTACACCTTAGGCTCTGCTTCTAACTTGGGCCCAAATTGTAAAATGGTCTTATCTATTGGCGATTTCGTCCCAATTCACATTCCAAGTGATATTCGGCATGGTAATTACATTGCCGGTTGCGAAATTGCATTATCTCTTATAGTTTCCGAGATATGGACTATCAATAATTTACACCTTAGGCTCTGCTTCTAACTTGGACCCAAATTGTAAAATGGTCTTATCTATTGGCGATTTCGTTCCAATTCACATTCCAAGTAATATTCGGCATGCTAATTACATTGCCGGTTTCCAAATTGCTTTATCTCTTATAGTTTCCGAGATATGGACTATCGATAATTTACACCTTAGGCTCTGCTTCTAACTTGGGCCCAAATTGTAAAATGGTCTTATCTATTGGCGATTTCGTTCCAATTCACATTCCAAGTAATATTCGGCATGCTAATTACATTGCCGGTTGCCAAATTGCATTATCTCTTATAGTTTCCGAGATATGGACTATCGATAATTTACACCTTAGGCTCTGCTTCTAACTTGGGCCCAAATTGTAAAATGGTCTTATCTATTGGCGATTTCGTTCCAATTCACATTCCAAGTAATATTCGGCATGCTAATTACATTGCCGGTTGCCAAATTGCATTATCTCTTATAGTTTCCGAGATATGGACTATCAATAATTTACACCTTAGGCTCTGCTTCTAACTTGGGCCCAAATTGTAAAATGGTCTTATCTATTGGCGATTTCGTTCCAATTCACATTCCAAGTAATATTCGGCATGCTAATTACATTGCCGGTTGCCAAATTGCATTATCTCTTATAGTTTCCGAGATATGGACTATCGATAATTTACACCTTAGGCTCTGCTTCTAACTTGGGCCCAAATTGTAAATTGGCCTTATCTATTGGCGATTTCGTTCCAATTCACATTCCAAGTAATATTCGGCATGCTAATTACATTGCCGGTTGCCAAATTGCATTATCTCTTATTGTTTCCGAGATATGGACTATCGATAATTTACACCTTAGGCTCTGCTTCTAACTTGGGCCCAAATTGTAAAATGGTCTTACCTATTGGCGATTTCGTTCCAATTCACACTCCAAGTAATATTCGGCATGCTAATTACATTGCCGGTTGCGAAATTGCATTATCTCTTATAGTTTCCGAGATATGGACTATCAATAATTTACACCTTAGGCTCTGCTTCTAACTTGGGCCCAAATTGTAAAATGGTCTTATCTATTGGCGATTTCGTTCCAATTCACATTCCAAGTAATATTCGGCATGCTAATTACATTGCCGGTTGCCAAATTGCATTATCTCTTATAGTTTCCGAGATATGGACTATCGATAATTTACACCATAGGCTCTGCTTATAACTTGGGCCCAAATTGTTAAGTGGTCTTATCTATTGGCGATTTCGTTCCAATTCACATTCCAAGTAATATTCGGCATGCTAATTACATTGCCGGTTGCCAAATTGCATTATCTCTTATAGTTTCCGAGATATGGACTATCGATAATTTACACCTTAGGCTCTGCTTCTAACTTGGGCCCAAATTGTAAAATGGTCTTATCTATTGGCGATTTCGTTCCAATTCACATTCCAAGTAATATTCGGCATGCTAATTACATTGCCGGTTGCCAAATTGCATTATCTCTTATAGTTTCCGAGATATGGACTATCGATAATTTACACCTTAGGCTCTGCTTCTAACTTGGGCCCAAATTGTAAAATGGTCTTATCTATTGGCGATTTCGTTCCAATTCACATTCCAAGTAATATTCGGCATGCTAATTACATTGCCGGTTGCCAAATTGCATTATCTCTTATAGTTTCCGAGATATGGACTATCGATAATTTACACCTTAGGCTCTGCTTCTAACTTGGGCCCAAATTGTAAAATGGTCTTATCTATTGGCGATTTCGTCCCAATTCACATTCCAAGTGATATTCGGCATGGTAATTACATTGCCGGTTGCGAAATTGCATTATCTCTTATAGTTTCCGAGATATGGACTATCAATAATTTACACCTTAGGCTCTGCTTCTAACTTGGACCCAAATTGTAAAATGGTCTTATCTATTGGCGATTTCGTTCCAATTCACATTCCAAGTAATATTCGGCATGCTAATTACATTGCCGGTTTCCAAATTGCTTTATCTCTTATAGTTTCCGAGATATGGACTATCGATAATTTACACCTTAGGCTCTGCTTCTAACTTGGGCCCAAATTGTAAAATGGTCTTATCTATTGGCGATTTCGTTCCAATTCACATTCCAAGTAATATTCGGCATGCTAATTACATTGCCGGTTGCCAAATTGCATTATCTCTTATAGTTTCCGAGATATGGACTATCGATAATTTACACCTTAGGCTCTGCTTCTAACTTGGGCCCAAATTGTAAAATGGTCTTATCTATTGGCGATTTCGTTCCAATTCACATTCCAAGTAATATTCGGCATGCTAATTACATTGCCGGTTGCCAAATTGCATTATCTCTTATAGTTTCCGAGATATGGACTATCAATAATTTACACCTTAGGCTCTGCTTCTAACTTGGGCCCAAATTGTAAAATGGTCTTATCTATTGGCGATTTCGTTCCAATTCACATTCCAAGTAACATTCGGCATGCTAATTACATTGCCGGTTGCCAAATTGCATTATCTCTTATAGTTTCCGAGATATGGACTATCGATAATTTACACCTTAGGCTCTGCTTCTAACTTGGGCCCAAATTGTAAAATGGCCTTATCTATTGGCGATTTCGTTCCAATTCACATTCCAAGTAATATTCGGCATGCTAATTACATTGCCGGTTGCCAAATTGCATTATCTCTTATAGTTTCCGAGATATGGACTATCGATAATTTACACCTTAGGCTCTGCTTCTAACTTGGGCCCAAATTGTAAAATGGTATTACCTATTGGCGATTTCGTTCCAATTCACACTCCAAGTAATATTCGGCATGCTCATTACATTGCCGGTTGCGATATTGCATTATCTCTTATAGTTTCCGAGATATGGACTATCAATAATTTACACCTTAGGCTCTGCTTCTAACTTGGGCCCAAATTGTAAAATGGTCTTATCTATTGGCGATTTCGTTCCAATTCACATTCCAAGTAATATTCGGCATGCTAATTACATTGCCGGTTGCCAAATTGCATTATCTCTTATAGTTTCCGTGATATGGACTATCGATAATTTACACCTTAGGCTCTGCTTCTAACTTGGGCCCAAATCGTAAAATGGTCTTATTTATTGGCGATTTCGTTCTAATTCACATTCCAAGTAATATTCGGCATGCTAATTACATTGCCGGTTGCCAAATTGCATTATCTCTTATAGTTTCCGAGATATGGACTATCGATAATTTACACCTTAGGCTCTGCTTCTAACTTGGGCCCAAATTGTAAAATGGTCTTATCTATTGGCGATTTCGTTCCAATTCACAATCCAAGTAATATTCGGCATGCTAATTACATTGCCGGTTGCCAAATTGCATTAACTCTTATAGTTTCCGAGATATGGACTATCGATAATTTACACCTTAGGCTCTGCTTCTAACTTGGGCCCAAATTGTAAAATGGTCTTATCTATTGGCGATTTCGTTCCAATTCACATTCCAAGTAATATTCGGCATGCTAATTACATTGCCGGTTGCCAAATTGCATTATCTCTTATAGTTTCCGAGATATGGACTATCGATAATTTACACCATAGGCTCTGCTTATAACTTGGGCCCAAATTGTAAAATGGTCTTATCTATTGGCGATTTCGTTCCAACTCACATTCCAAGTAATATTCGGCATGCTAATTACATTGCCGGTTGCCAAATTGCATTATCTCTTATAGTTTCCGAGATATGGACTATCGATAATTTACACCTTAGGCTCTGCTTCTAACTTGGGCCCAAATTGTAAAATGGTCTTATCTATTGGCGATTTCGTTCCAATTCACATTCCAAGTAATATTCGGCATACTAATTACATTGCCGGTTGCCAAATTGCATTATCTCTTATAGTTTCCGAGATATGGACTATCGATAATTTACACCTTAGGCTCTGCTTCTAACTTGGGCCCAAATTGTAAAATGGTCTTATCTATTGGCGATTTCGTTCTAATTCACATTCCAAGTAATATTCGGCATGCTAATTACATTGCCGGTTGCCAAATTGCATTATCTCTTATAGTTTCCGAGATATGGACTATCGATAATTTACACCTTAGGCTCTGCTTCTAACTTGGGCCCAAATTGTAAAATAGTCTTATCTATTGGCGATTTCGTCCCAATTCACATTCCCAGTGATATTCGGCATGCTAATTACATTGCCGGTTGCGAAATTGCATTATCTCTTATAGTTTTCGAGATATGGACTATCAATAATTTACACCTTAGGCTCTGCTTCTAACTTGGGCCCAAATTGTAAAATGGTCTTATCTATTGGCGATTTCGTTCCAATTCACATTCCAAGTAATATTCGGCATGCTAATTACATTGCCGGTTGCCAAATTGCATTATCTCTTATAGTTTCCGAGATATGGACTATCGATAATTTACACCTTAGGCTCTGCTTCTAACTTGGGCCCAAATTGTAAAATGGTCTTATCTATTGGCGATTTCGTTCCAATTCACATTCCAAGTAATATTCGGCATGCTAATTACATTGCCGGTTGCCAAATTGCATTATCTCTTATAGTTTCCGAGATATGGACTATCGATAATTTACACCTTAGGCTCTGCTTCTAACTTGGGCCCAAATTGTAAAATGGTCTTATCTATTGGCGATTTCGTTCCAATTCACATTCCAAGTAATATTCGGCATGCTAATTACATTGCCGGTTGCCAAATTGCATTATCTCTTATAGTTTCCGAGATATGGACTATCAATAATTTACACCTTAGGCTCTGCTTCTAACTTGGGCCCAAATTGTAAAATGGTCTTATCTATTGGCGATTTCGTTCCAATTCACATTCCAAGTAATATTCGGCATGCTAATTACATTGCCGGTTGCCAAATTGCATTATCTCTTATAGTTTCCGAGATATGGACTCTCGATAATTTACACCTTAGGCTCTGCTTTTAACTAGGGCCCAAATTGTAAAATGGTCTTATCTATTGGCGATTTCGTTCCAATTCACATTCCAAGTAATATTCGGCATGCTAATTACATTGCCGGTTGCCAAATTGCATTATCTCTTATAGTTTCCGAGATATGGACTATCGATAATTTACACCTTAGGCTCTGCTTCTAACTTGGGCCCAAATTGTAAAATGGTCTTCTCTATTGGCGATTTCGTTCCAATTCACATTCCAAGTAATATTCGGCATGCTAATTACATTGCCGGTTGCCAAATTGCATTACCTCTTATAGTTTCCGAGATATGGACTATCGATAATTTACACCTTAGGCTCTGCTTCTAACTTGGGCCCAAATTGTAAAATGGTCTTATCTATTGGCGATTTCGTTCCAATTCACATTCCAAGTAACATTCGGCATGCTAATTACATTGCCGGTTGCCAAATTGCATTATCTCTTATAGTTTCCGAGATATGGACTATCGATAATTTACACCTTAGGCTCTGCTTCTAACTTGGGCCCAAATTGTAAAATGGCCTTATCTATTGGCGATTTCGTTCCAATTCACATTCCAAGTAATATTCGGCATGCTAATTACATTGCCGGTTGCCAAATTGCATTATCTCTTATAGTTTCCGAGATATGGACTATCGATAATTTACACCTTAGGCTCTGCTTCTAACTTGGGCCCAAATTGTAAAATGGTATTACCTATTGGCGATTTCGTTCCAATTCACACTCCAAGTAATATTCGGCATGCTAATTACATTGCCGGTTGCGATATTGCATTATCTCTTATAGTTTCCGAGATATGGACTATCAATAATTTACACCTTAGGCTCTGCTTCTAACTTGGGCCCAAATTGTAAAATGGTCTTATCTATTGGCGATTTCGTTCCAATTCACATTCCAAGTAATATTCGGCATGCTAATTACATTGCCGGTTGCCAAATTGCATTATCTCTTATAGTTTCCGTGATATGGACTATCGATAATTTACACCTTAGGCTCTGCTTCTAACTTGGGCCCAAATCGTAAAATGGTCTTATTTATTGGCGATTTCGTTCCAATTCACATTCCAAGTAATATTCGGCATGCTAATTACATTGCCGGTTGCCAAATTGCATTATCTCTTATAGTTTCCGAGATATGGACTATCGATAATTTACACCTTAGGCTCTGCTTCTAACTTGGGCCCAAATTGTAAAATGGTCTTATCTATTGGCGATTTCGTTCCAATTCACAATCCAAGTAATATTCGGCATGCTAATTACATTGCCGGTTGCCAAATTGCATTAACTCTTATAGTTTCCGAGATATGGACTATCGATAATTTACACCTTAGGCTCTGCTTCTAACTTGGGCCCAAATTGTAAAATGGTCTTATCTATTGGCGATTTCGTTCCAATTCACATTCCAAGTAATATTCGGCATGCTAATTACATTGCCGGTTGCCAAATTGCATTATCTCTTATAGTTTCCGAGATATGGACTATCAATAATTTACACCTTAGGCTCTGCTTCTAACTTGGGCCCAAATTGTAAAATGGTCTTATCTATTGGCGATTTCGTTCCAATTCACATTCCAAGTAACATTCGGCATGCTAATTACATTGCCGGTTGCCAAATTGCATTATCTCTTATAGTTTCCGAGATATGGACTATCGATAATTTACACCTTAGGCTCTGCTTCTAACTTGGGCCCAAATCGTAAAATGGTCTTATTTATTGGCGATTTCGTTCCAATTCACATTCCAAGTAATATTCGGCATGCTAATTACATTGCCGGTTGCCAAATTGCATTATCTCTTATAGTTTCCGAGATATGGACTATCGATAATTTACACCTTAGGCTCTGCTTCTAACTTGGGCCCAAATTGTAAAATGGTCTTATCTATTGGCGATTTCGTTCCAATTCACAATCCAAGTAATATTCGGCATGCTAATTACATTGCCGGTTGCCAAATTGCATTAACTCTTATAGTTTCCGAGATATGGACTATCGATAATTTACACCTTAGGCTCTGCTTCTAACTTGGGCCCAAATTGTAAAATGGTCTTATCTATTGGCGATTTCGTTCCAATTCACATTCCAAGTAATATTCGGCATGCTAATTACATTGCCGGTTGCCAAATTGCATTATCTCTTATAGTTTCCGAGATATGGACTATCGATAATTTACACCATAGGCTCTGCTTATAACTTGGGCCCAAATTGTAAAATGGTCTTATCTATTGGCGATTTCGTTCTAATTCACATTCCAAGTAATATTCGGCATGCTAATTACATTGCCGGTTGCCAAATTGCATTATCTCTTATAGTTTCCGAGATATGGACTATCGATAATTTACACCTTAGGCTCTGCTTCTAACTTGGGCCCAAATTGTAAAATAGTCTTATCTATTGGCGATTTCGTCCCAATTCACATTCCCAGTGATATTCGGCATGCTAATTACATTGCCGGTTGCGAAATTGCATTATCTCTTATAGTTTTCGAGATATGGACTATCAATAATTTACACCTTAGGCTCTGCTTCTAACTTGGGCCCAAATTGTAAAATGGTCTTATCTATTGGCGATTTCGTTCCAATTCACATTCCAAGTAATATTCGGCATGCTAATTACATTGCCGGTTGCCAAATTGCATTATCTCTTATAGTTTCCGAGATATGGACTATCGATAATTTACACCTTAGGCTCTGCTTCTAACTTGGGCCCAAATTGTAAAATGGTCTTATCTATTGGCGATTTCGTTCCAATTCACATTCCAAGTAATATTCGGCATGCTAATTACATTGCCGGTTGCCAAATTGCATTATCTCTTATAGTTTCCGAGATATGGACTATCAATAATTTACACCTTAGGCTCTGCTTCTAACTTGGGCCCAAATTGTAAAATGGTCTTATCTATTGGCGATTTCGTTCCAATTCACATTCCAAGTAATATTCGGCATGCTAATTACATTGCCGGTTGCCAAATTGCATTATCTCTTACAGTTTCCGAGATATGGACTATCGATAATTTACACCTTAGGCTCTGCTTCTAACTTGGGCCCAAATTGTAAAATGGCCTTATCTATTGGCGATTTCGTTCCAATTCACATTCCAAGTAATATTCGGCATGCTAATTACATTGCCGGTTGCCAAATTGCATTATCTCTTATTGTTTCCGAGATATGGACTATCGATAATTTTCACCTTAGGCTCTGTTTCTAACTTGGGCCCAAATTGTAAAATGGTCTTACCTATTGGCGATTTCGTTCCAATTCACACTCCAAGTAATATTCGGCATGCTAATTACATTGCCGGTTGCGAAATTGCATTATCTCTTATAGTTTCCGAGATATGGACTATCAATAATTTACACCTTAGGCTCTGCTTCTAACTTGGGCCCAAATTGTAAAATGGTCTTATCTATTGGCGATTTCGTTCCAATTCACATTCCAAGTAATATTCGGCATGCTAATTACATTGCCGGTTGCCAAATTGCATTATCTCTTATAGTTTCCGAGATATGGACTCTCGATAATTTACAATTTAGGCTCTGCTTTTAACTTGGGCCCAAATTGTAAAATGGTCTTATCTATTGGCGATTTCGTTCCAATTCACATTCCAAGTAATATTCGGCATGCTAATTACATTGCCGGTTGCCAAATTGCATTATCTCTTATTGTTTCCGAGATATGGACTATCGATAATTTACACCTTAGGCTCTGCTTCTAACTTGGGCCCAAATTGTAAAATGGTCTTCTCTATTGGCGATTTCGTTCCAATTCACATTCCAAGTAATATTCGGCATGCTAATTACATTGCCGGTTGCCAAATTGCATTACCTCTTATAGTTTCCGAGATATGGACTATCGATAATTTACACCTTAGGCTCTGCTTCTAACTTGGGCCCAAATTGTAAAATGGTCTTATCTATTGGCGATTTCGTTCCAATTCACATTCCAAGTAACATTCGGCATGCTAATTACATTGCCGGTTGCCAAATTGCATTATCTCTTATAGTTTCCGAGATATGGACTATCGATAATTTACACCTTAGGCTCTGCTTCTAACTTGGGCCCAAATTGTAAAATGGCCTTATCTATTGGCGATTTCGTTCCAATTCACATTCCAAGTAATATTCGGCATGCTAATTACATTGCCGGTTGCCAAATTGCATTATCTCTTATAGTTTCCGAGATATGGACTATCGATAATTTACACCTTAGGCTCTGCTTCTAACTTGGGCCCAAATTGTAAAATGGTATTACCTATTGGCGATTTCGTTCCAATTCACACTCCAAGTAATATTCGGCATGCTAATTACATTGCCGGTTGCGATATTGCATTATCTCTTATAGTTTCCGAGATATGGACTATCAATAATTTACACCTTAGGCTCTGCTTCTAACTTGGGCCCAAATTGTAAAATGGTCTTATCTATTGGCGATTTCGTTCCAATTCACATTCCAAGTAATATTCGGCATGCTAATTACATTGCCGGTTGCCAAATTGCATTATCTCTTATAGTTTCCGTGATATGGACTATCGATAATTTACACCTTAGGCTCTGCTTCTAACTTGGGCCCAAATCGTAAAATGGTCTTATTTATTGGCGATTTCGTTCCAATTCACATTCCAAGTAATATTCGGCATGCTAATTACATTGCCGGTTGCCAAATTGCATTATCTCTTATAGTTTCCGAGATATGGACTATCGATAATTTACACCTTAGGCTCTGCTTCTAACTTGGGCCCAAATTGTAAAATGGTCTTATCTATTGGCGATTTCGTTCCAATTCACAATCCAAGTAATATTCGGCATGCTAATTACATTGCCGGTTGCCAAATTGCATTAACTCTTATAGTTTCCGAGATATGGACTATCGATAATTTACACCTTAGGCTCTGCTTCTAACTTGGGCCCAAATTGTAAAATGGTCTTATCTATTGGCGATTTCGTTCCAATTCACATTCCAAGTAATATTCGGCATGCTAATTACATTGCCGGTTGCCAAATTGCATTATCTCTTATAGTTTCCGAGATATGGACTATCGATAATTTACACCATAGGCTCTGCTTATAACTTGGGCCCAAATTGTAAAATGGTCTTATCTATTGGCGATTTCGTTCCAACTCACATTCCAAGTAATATTCGGCATGCTAATTACATTGCCGGTTGCCAAATTGCATTATCTCTTATAGTTTCCGAGATATGGACTATCGATAATTTACACCTTAGGCTCTGCTTCTAACTTGGGCCCAAATTGTAAAATGGTCTTATCTATTGACGATTTCGTTCCAATTCACATTCCAAGTAATATTCGGCATGCTAATTACATTGCCGGTTGCCAAATTGCATTATCTCTTATAGTTTCCGAGATATGGACTATCGATAATTTACACCTTAGGCTCTGCTTCTAACTTGGGCCCAAATTGTAAAATGGTCTTATCTATTGGCGATTTCGTTCTAATTCACATTCCAAGTAATATTCGGCATGCTAATTACATTGCCGGTTGCCAAACTGCATTATCTCTTATAGTTTCCGAGATATGGACTATCGATAATTTACACCTTAGGCTCTGCTTCTAACTTGGGATCAAATTGTAAAATAGTCTTATCTATTGGCGATTTCGTCCCAATTCACATTCCCAGTGATATTCGGCATGCTAATTACATTGCCGGTTGCGAAATTGCATTATCTCTTATAGTTTTCGAGATATGGACTATCAATAATTTACACCTTAGGCTCTGCTTCTAACTTGGGCCCAAATTGTAAAATGGCCTTATCTATTGGCGATTTCGTTCCAATTCACATTCCAAGTAATATTCGGCATGCTAATTACATTGCCGGTTGCCAAATTGCATTATCTCTTATAGTTTCCGAGATATGGACTATCGATAATTTACACCTTAGGCTCTGCTTCTAACTTGGGCCCAAATTGTAAAATGGTCTTATCTATTGGCGATTTCGTTCCAATTCACATTCCAAGTAATATTCGGCATGCTAATTACATTGCCGGTTGCCAAATTGCATTATCTCTTATAGTTTCCGAGATATGGACTATCGATAATTTACACCTTAGGCTCTGCTTCTAACTTGGGCCCAAATTGTAAAATGGTCTTATCTATTGGCGATTTCGTTCCAATTCACATTCCAAGTAATATTCGGCATGCTAATTACATTGCCGGTTGCCAAATTGCATTATCTCTTATAGTTTCCGAGATATGGACTATCAATAATTTACACCTTAGGCTCTGCTTCTAACTTGGGCCCAAATTGTAAAATGGTCTTATCTATTGGCGATTTCGTTCCAATTCACATTCCAAGTAATATTCGGCATGCTAATTACATTGCCGGTTGCCAAATTGCATTATCTCTTATAGTTTCCGAGATATGGACTATCGATAATTTACACCTTAGGCTCTGCTTCTAACTTGGGCCCAAATTGTAAAATGGCCTTATCTATTGGCGATTTCGTTCCAATTCACATTCCAAGTAATATTCGGCATGCTAATTACATTGCCGGTTGCCAAGTTGCATTATCTCTTATTGTTTCCGAGATATGGACTATCGATAATTTACACCTTAGGCTCTGCTTCTAACTTGGGCCCAAATTGTAAAATGGTCTTACCTATTGGCGATTTCGTTCTAATTCACACTCCAAGTAATATTCGGCATGCTAATTACATTGCCGGTTGCGAAATTGCATTATCTCTTATAGTTTCCGAGATATGGACTATCAATAATTTACACCTTAGGCTCTGCTTCTAACTTGGGCCCAAATTGTAAAATGGTCTTATCTATTGGCGATTTCGTTCCAATTCACATTCCAAGTAATATTCGGCATGCTAATTACATTGCCGGTTGCCAAATTGCATTATCTCTTATAGTTTCCGAGATATGGACTCTCGATAATTTACACCTTAGGCTCTGCTTTTAACTTGGGCCCAAATTGTAAAATGGTCTTATCTATTGGCGATTTCGTTCCAATTCACATTCCAAGTAATATTCGGCATGCTAATTACATTGCCGGTTGCCAAATTGCATTATCTCTTATAGTTTCCGAGATATGGACTATCGATAATTTACACCTTAGGCTCTGCTTCTAACTTGGGCCCAAATTGTAAAATGGTCTTCTCTATTGGCGATTTCGTTCCAATTCACATTCCAAGTAATATTCGGCATGCTAATTACATTGCCGGTTGCCAAATTGCATTACCTCTTATAGTTTCCGAGATATGGACTATCGATAATTTACACCTTAGGCTCTGCTTCTAACTTGGGCCCAAATTGTAAAATGGTCTTATCTATTGGCGATTTCGTTCCAATTCACATTCCAAGTAATATTCGGCATGCTAATTACATTGCCGGTTGCCAAATTGCATTATCTCTTATAGTTTCCGAGATATGGACTATCGATAATTTACACCTTAGGCTCTGCTTCTAACTTGGGCCCAAATTGTAAAATGGTCTTATCTATTGGCGATTTCGTTCCAATTCACATTCCAAGTAATATTCGGCATGCTAATTACATTGCCGGTTGCCAAATTGCATTATCTCTTATAGTTTCCGAGATATGGACTATCGATAATTTACACCTTAGGCTCTGCTTCTAACTTGGGCCCAAATTGTAAAATGGTCTTATCTATTGGCGATTTCGTTCCAATTCACATTCCAAGTAATATTCGGCATGCTAATTACATTGCCGGTTGCCAAATTGCATTATCTCTTATAGTTTCCGAGATATGGACTATCAATAATTTACACCTTAGGCTCTGCTTCTAACTTGGGAACAAATTGTAAAATGGTCTTATCTATTGGCGATTTCGTTCCAATTCACATTCCAAGTAACATTCGGCATGCTAATTACATTGCCGGTTGCCAAATTGCATTATCTCTTATAGTTTCCGAGATATGGACTATCGATAATTTACACCTTAGGCTCTGCTTCTAACTTGGGCCCAAATTGTAAAATGGCCTTATCTATTGGCGATTTCGTTCCAATTCACATTCCAAGTAATATTCGGCATGCTAATTACATTGCCGGTTGCCAAATTGCATTATCTCTTATAGTTTCCGAGATATGGACTATCGATAATTTACACCTTAGGCTCTGCTTCTAACTTGGGCCCAAATTGTAAAATGGTCTTATCTATTGGCGATTTCGTTCCAATTCACATTCCAAGTAATATTCGGCATGCTAATTACATTGCCGGTTGCCAAATTGCATTAACTCTTATAGTTTCCGAGATATGGACTATCGATAATTTACACCTTAGGCTCTGCTTCTAACTTGGGCCCAAATTGTAAAATGGTCTTATCTATTGGCGATTTCGTTCCAATTCACATTCCAAGTAATATTCGGCATGCTAATTACATTGCCGGTTGCCAAATTGCATTATCTCTTATAGTTTCCGATATATGGACTATCGATAATTTACACCATAGGCTCTGCTTATAACTTGGGCCCAAATTGTAAAATGGTCTTATCTATTGGCGATTTCGTTCCAACTCACATTCCAAGTAATATTCGGCATGCTAATTACATTGCCGGTTGCCAAATTGCATTATCTCTTATAGTTTCCGAGATATGGACTATCGATAATTTTCACCTTAGGCTCTGCTTCTAACTTGGGCCCAAATTGTAAAATGGTCTTATCTATTGGCGATTTCGTTCCAATTCACATTCCAAGTAATATTCGGCATGCTAATTACATTGCCGGTTGCCAAATTGCATTATCTCTTATAGTTTCCGAGATATGGACTATCGATAATTTACACCTTAGGCTCTGCTTCTAACTTGGGCCCAAATTGTAAAATGGTCTTATCTATTGGCGATTTCGTTCTAATTCACATTCCAAGTAATATTCGGCATGCTAATTACATTGCCGGTTGCCAAATTGCATTATCTCTTATAGTTTCCGAGATATGGACTATCGATAATTTACACCTTAGGCTCTGCTTCTAACTTGGACCCAAATTGTAAAATAGTCTTATCTATTGGCGATTTCGTCCCAATTCACATTCCAAGTGATATTCGGCATGCTAATTACATTGCCGGTTGCGAAATTGCATTATCTCTTATAGTTTCCGAGATATGGACTATCAATAATTTACACCTTAGGCTCTGCTTCTAACTTGGGCCCAAATTGTAAAATGGTCTTATCTATTGGCGATTTCGTTCCAATTCACATTCCAAGTAATATTCGGCATGCTAATTACATTGCCGGTTGCCAAATTGCATTATCTCTTATAGTTTCCGAGATATGGACTATCGATAATTTACACCTTAGGCTCTGCTTCTAACTTGGGCCCAAATTGTAAAATGGTCTTATCTATTGGCGATTTCGTTCCAATTCACATTCCAAGTAATATTCGGCATGCTAATTACATTGCCGGTTGCCAAATTGCATTATCTCTTATAGTTTCCGAGATATGGACTATCGATAATTTACACCTTAGGCTCTGCTTCTAACTTGGGCCCAAATTGTAAAATGGTCTTATCTATTGGCGATTTCGTTCCAATTCACATTCCATGTAATATTCGGCATGCTAATTACATTGCCGGTTGCCAAATTGCATTATCTCTTATAGTTTCCGAGATATGGACTATCAATAATTTACACCTTAGGCTCTGCTTCTAACTTGGGCCCAAATTGTAAAATGGTCTTATCTATTGGCGATTTCGTTCCAATTCACATCCCAAGTAATATTCGGCATGCTAATTACATTGCCGGTTGCCAAATTGCATTATCTCTTATAGTTTCCGAGATATGGACTATCGATAATTTACACCTTAGGCTCTGCTTCTAACTTGGGCCCAAATTGTAAAATGGCCTTATCTATTGGCGATTTCGTTCCAATTCACGTTCCAAGTAATATTCGGCATGCTAATTACATTGCCGGTTGCCAAATTGCATTATCTCTTATTGTTTCCGAGATATGGACTATCGATAATTTACACCTGAGGCTCTGCTTCTAACTTGGGCCCAAATTGTAAAATGGTCTTACCTATTGGCGATTTCGTTCCAATTCACACTCCAAGTAATATTCGGCATGCTAATTACATTGCCGGTTGCGAAATTGCATTATCTCTTATAGTTTCCGAGATATGGACTATCAATAATTTACACCTTAGGCTCTGCTTCTAACTTGGGCCCAAATTGTAAAATGGTCTTATCTATTGGCGATTTCGTTCCAATTCACATTCCAAGTAATATTCGGCATGCTAATTACATTGCCGGTTGCCAAATTGCATTATCTCTTATAGTTTCCGAGATATGGACAGGTTCGTCCATCGATCGATGGACGAACCTCGATAATTTACACCTTAGGCTCTGCTTCTAACTTGGGCCCAAATTGTAAAATGGTCTTATCTATTGGCGATTTCGTTCCAATTCACATTCCAAGTAATATTCGGCATGCTAATTACATTGCCGGTTGCCAAATTGCATTATCTCTTATAGTTTCCGAGATATGGACTATCGATAATTTACACCTTAGGCTCTGCTTCTAACTTGGGCCCAAATTGTAAAATGGTCTTCTCTATTGGCGATTTCGTTCCAATTCACATTCCAAGTAATATTCGGCATGCTAATTACATTGCCGGTTGCCAAATTGCGTTACCTCTTATAGTTTCCGAGATATGGACTATCGATAATTTACACCTTAGGCTCTGCTTCTAACTTGGGCCCAAATTGTAAAATGGCCTTATCTATTGGCGATTTCGTTCCAATTCACATTCCAAGTAATATTCGGCATGCTAATTACATTGCCGGTTGTCAAATTGCATTATCTCTTATAGTTTCCGAGATATGGACTATCGATAATTTACACCTTAGGCTCTGCTTCTAACTTGGGCCCAAATTGTAAAATGGTCTTCTCTATTAGCGATTTCGTTCCAATTCACATTCCAAGTAATATTCGGCATGCTAATTACATTGCCGGTTGCCAAATTGCATTATCTCTTATAGTTTCCGAGATATGGACTATCAATAATTTACACCTTAGGCTCTGCTTCTAACTTGGGCCCAAATTGTAAAATGGTCTTATCTATTGGCGATTTCGTTCCAATTCACATTCCAAGTAATATTCGGCATGCTAATTACATTGCCGGTTGCCAAATTGAATTATCTCTTATAGTTTCCGAGATATGGACTATCGATAATTTACACCTTAGGCTCTGCTTCTAACTTGGGCCCAAATTGTAAAATGGTCTTATCTATTGGCGAGTTCGTTCCAATTCACATTCCAAGTAATATTCGGCATGCTAATTACATTGCCGGTTGCCAAATTGCATTATCTCTTATAGTTTCCGAGATATGGACTATCGATAATTTACACCTTAGGCTCTGCTTCTAACTTGGGCCCAAATTGTAAAATGGTCTTACCTATTGGCGATTTCGTTCCAATTCACATTCCAATTAATATTCGGCATGCTAATTACATTGCCGGTTGCCAAATTGCATTATCTCTTATAGTTTCCGAGATATGGACTATCGATAATTTACACCTTAGGCTCTGCTTCTAACTTGGGCCCAAATTGTAAAATGGTCTTATCTATTGGCGATTTCGTTCCAATTCACATTCCAAGTAATATTCGGCATGCTAATTACATTGCCGGTTGCCAAATTGCATTATCTCTTATAGTTTCCGAGATATGGACTATCGATAATTTACACCTTAGGCTCTGCTTCTAACTTGGGCCCAAATTGTAAAATGGTCTTACCTATTGGCGATTTCGTTCCAATTCACATTCCAAGTAATATTCGGCATGCTAATTACATTGCCGGTTGCCAAATTGCATTATCTCTTATAGTTTCCGAGATATGGACTATCGATAATTTACACCTTAGGCTCTGCTTCTAACTTGGGCCCAAATTGTAAAATGGCCTTATCTATTGGCGATTTCGTTCCAATTCACATTCCAAGTAATATTCGGCATGCTAATTACATTGCCGGTTGCCAAATTGCATTATCTCTTATTGTTTCCGAGATATGGACTATCGATAATTTACACCTTAGGCTCTGCTTCTAACTTGGGCCCAAATTGTAAAATGGTCTTACCTATTGGCGATTTCGTTCCAATTCACACTCCAAGTAATATTCGGCATGCTAATTACATTGCCGGTTGCGAAATTGCATTATCTCTTATAGTTTCCGAGATATGGACTATCAATAATTTACACCTTAGGCTCTGCTTCTAACTTGGGCCCAAATTGTAAAATGGTCTTATCTATTGGCGATTTCGTTCCAATTCACATTCCAAGTAATATTCGGCATGCTAATTACATTGCCGGTTGCCAAATTGCATTATCTCTTATAGTTTCCGAGATATGGACAGGTTCGTCCATCGATCGATGGACGAACCTCGATAATTTACACCTTAGGCTCTGCTTCTAACTTGGGCCCAAATTGTAAAATGGTCTTATCTATTGGCGATTTCGTTCCAATTCACATTCCAAGTAATATTCGGCATGCTAATTACATTGCCGGTTGCCAAATTGCATTATCTCTTATAGTTTCCGAGATATGGACTATCGATAATTTACACCTTAGGCTCTGCTTCTAACTTGGGCCCAAATTGTAAAATGGTCTTCTCTATTGGCGATTTCGTTCCAATTCACATTCCAAGTAATATTCGGCATGCTAATTACATTGCCGGTTGCCAAATTGCGTTACCTCTTATAGTTTCCGAGATATGGACTATCGATAATTTACACCTTAGGCTCTGCTTCTAACTTGGGCCCAAATTGTAAAATGGCCTTATCTATTGGCGATTTCGTTCCAATTCACATTCCAAGTAATATTCGGCATGCTAATTACATTGCCGGTTGTCAAATTGCATTATCTCTTATAGTTTCCGAGATATGGACTATCGATAATTTACACCTTAGGCTCTGCTTCTAACTTGGGCCCAAATTGTAAAATGGTCTTCTCTATTAGCGATTTCGTTCCAATTCACATTCCAAGTAATATTCGGCATGCTAATTACATTGCCGGTTGCCAAATTGCATTATCTCTTATAGTTTCCGAGATATGGACTATCAATAATTTACACCTTAGGCTCTGCTTCTAACTTGGGCCCAAATTGTAAAATGGTCTTATCTATTGGCGATTTCGTTCCAATTCACATTCCAAGTAATATTCGGCATGCTAATTACATTGCCGGTTGCCAAATTGAATTATCTCTTATAGTTTCCGAGATATGGACTATCGATAATTTACACCTTAGGCTCTGCTTCTAACTTGGGCCCAAATTGTAAAATGGTCTTATCTATTGGCGATTTCGTTCCAATTCACATTCCAAGTAATATTCGGCATGCTAATTACATTGCCGGTTGCCAAATTGCATTATCTCTTATAGTTTCCGAGATATGGACTATCGATAATTTACACCTTAGGCTCTGCTTCTAACTTGGGCCCAAATTGTAAAATGGTCTTACCTATTGGCGATTTCGTTCCAATTCACATTCCAATTAATATTCGGCATGCTAATTACATTGCAGGTTGCCAAATTGCATTATCTCTTATAGTTTCCGAGATATTGACTATCGATAATTTACACCTTAGGCTCTGCTTCTAACTTGGGCCCAAATTGTAAAATGGTCTTATCTATTGGCGATTTCGTTCCAATTCACATTCCAAGTAATATTCGGCATGCTAATTACATTGCCGGTTGCCAAATTGCATTATCTCTTATAGTTTCCGAGATATGGACTATCGATAATTTACACCTTAGGCTCTGCTTCTAACTTGGGCCCAAATTGTAAAATGGTCTTACCTATTGGCGATTTCGTTCCAATTCACATTCCAAGTAATATTCGGCATGCTAATTACATTGCCGGTTGCCAAATTGCATTATCTCTTATAGTTTCCGAGATATGGACTATCGATAATTTACACCTTAGGCTCTGCTTCTAACTTGGGCCCAAATTGTAAAATGGTCTTATCTATTGGCGATTTCGTCTCAATTCACATTCCAAGTGATATTCGTCATGCTAATTACATTGCCGGTTGCGAAATTGCATTATCTCTTATAGTTTCCGAGATATGGACTATCGATAATTTACACCTTAGGCTCTGCTTCTAACTTGGGCCCAAATTGTAAAATGGTCTTATCTATTGACGATTTCGTTCCAATTCACATTCCAAGTAATATTCGGCATGCTAATTACATTGCCGGTTGCCAAATTGCATTATCTCTTATAGTTTCCGAGATATGGACTATCAATAATTTACACCTTAGGCTCTGCTTCTAACTTGGGCCCAAATTGTAAAATGGCCTTATCTATTGGCGATTTCGTTCCAATTCACATTCCAAGTAATATTCGGCATGCTAATTACATTGCCGGTTGCCAAATTGCATTATCTCTTATAGTTTCCGAGATATGGACTATCGATAATTTACACCTTAGGCTCTGCTTCTAACTTGGGCCCAAATTGTAAAATGGTCTTATCTATTGGCGATTTCGTTCCAATTCACATTCCAAGTAATATTCGGCATGCTAATTACATTGCCGTTTGCCAAATTGCATTATCTCTTATAGTTTCCGAGATATGGACTATCGATAATTTACACCTTAGGCTCTGCTTCTAACTTGGGCCCAAATTGTAAAATGGTCTTATCTATTGACGATTTCGTTCCAATTCACATTCCAAGTAATATTCGGCATGCTAATTACATTGCCGGTTGCCAAATTGCATTATCTCTTATAGTTTCCGAGATATGGACTATCGATAATTTACACCTTAGGCTCTGCTTCTAACTTGGGCCCAAATTGTAAAATGGTCTTATCTATTGGCGATTTCGTTCCAATTCACATTCCAAGTAATATTCGGCATGCTAATTACATTGCCGGTTGCCAAATTGCATTATCTCTTATAGTTTCCGAGATATGGACTATCGATAATTTACACCTTAGGCTCTGCTTCTAACTTGGGCCCAAATTGTAAAATGGTCTTATCTATTGGCGATTTCGTTCCAATTCACACTCCAAGTAATATTTGGCATGCTAATTACATTGCCGGTTGCCAAATTGCATTATCTCTTATAGTTTCCGAGATATGGACTATCAATAATTTACACCTTAAGCTCTGCTTCTAACTTGGGCCCAAATTATAAAATGGTCTTATCTATTGGCGATTTCGTTCCAATTCACATTCCAAGTAATATTCGGCATGCTAATTACATTGCCGGTTGCGAAATTGCATTATCTCTTATAGTTTCCGAGATATGGACTATCAATAATTTACACCTTAGGCTCTGCTTCTAACTTGGGCCCAAATTGTAAAATGGTCTTATCTATTGGCGATTTCGTTCCAATTCACATTCCAAGTAATATTCGGCATGCTAATTACATTGCCGGTTGCCAAATTGCATTATCTCTTATAGTTTCCGAGATATGGACTATCGATAATTTACACCTTAGGCTCTGCTTCTAACTTGGGCCCAAATTGTAAAATGGTCTTATCTATTGGCGATTTCGTTCCAATTCACATTCCAAGTAATATTCGGCATGCTAATTACATTGCCGGTTGCCAAATTGCATTATCTCTTATAGTTTCCGAGATATGGACTATCGATAATTTACACCTTAGGCTCTACTTCTAACTTGGGCCCAAATTGTAAAATGGTCTTATCTATTGGCGATTTCGTTCCAATTCACATTCCAAGTAATATTCGGCATGCTAATTACATTGCCGGTTACCAAATTGCATTAACTCTTATAGTTTCCGAGATATGGACTATCGATAATTTACACCTTAGGCTCTGCTTCTAACTTAGGCCCAAATTGTAAAATGGCCTTATCTATTGGCGATTTCGTTCCAATTCACATTCCAAGTAATATTCGGCATGCTAATTACATTGCCGGTTGCCAAATTGCATTATCTCTTATTGTTTCCGAGATATGGACTATCGATAATTTACACCTTAGGCTCTGCTTCTAACTTGGGCCCAAATTGTAAAATGGTCTTACCTATTGGCGATTTCGTTCCAATTCACACTCCAAGTAATATTCGGCATGCTAATTACATTGCCGGTTGCGAAATTGCATTATCTCTTATAGTTTCCGAGATATGGACTATCAATAATTTACACCTTAGGCTCTGCTTCTAACTTGGGCCCAAATTGTAAAATGGCCTTATCTATTGGCGATTTCGTTCCAATTCACATTCCAAGTAATATTCGGCATGCTAATTACATTGCCGGTTGCCAAATTGCATTATCTCTTATAGTTTCCGAGATATGGACTATCGATAATTTACACCTTAGGCTCTGCTTCTAACTTGGGCCCAAATTGTAAAATGGTCTTATCTATTGGCGATTTCGTTCCAATTCACATTCCAAGTAATATTCGGCATGCTAATTACATTGCCGTTTGCCAAATTGCATTATCTCTTATAGTTTCCGAGATATGGACTATCGATAATTTACACCTTAGGCTCTGCTTCTAACTTGGGCCCAAATTGTAAAATGGTCTTATCTATTGACGATTTCGTTCCAATTCACATTCCAAGTAATATTCGGCATGCTAATTACATTGCCGGTTGCCAAATTGCATTATCTCTTATAGTTTCCGAGATATGGACTATCGATAATTTACACCTTAGGCTCTGCTTCTAACTTGGGCCCAAATTGTAAAATGGTCTTATCTATTGACGATTTCGTTCCAATTCACATTCCAAGTAATATTCGGCATGCTAATTACATTGCCGGTTGCGAAATTGCATTATCTCTTATAGTTTCCGAGATATGGACTATCAATAATTTACACCTTAGGCTCTGCTTCTAACTTGGGCCCAAATTGTAAAATGGTCTTATCTATTGGCGATTTCGTTCCAATTCACATTCCAAGTAATATTCGGCATGCTAATTACATTGCCGGTTGCCAAATTGCATTATCTCTTATAGTTTCCGAGATATGGACTATCGATAATTTACACCTTAGGCTCTGCTTCTAACTTGGGCCCAAATTGTAAAATGGTCTTATCTATTGGCGATTTCGTTCCAATTCACATTCCAAGTAATATTCGGCATGCTAATTACATTGCCGGTTGCCAAATTGCATTATCTCTTATAGTTTCCGAGATATGGACTATCGATAATTTACACCTTAGGCTCTACTTCTAACTTGGGCCCAAATTGTAAAATGGTCTTATCTATTGGCGATTTCGTTCCAATTCACATTCCAAGTAATATTCGGCATGCTAATTACATTGCCGGTTACCAAATTGCATTAACTCTTATAGTTTCCGAGATATGGACTATCGATAATTTACACCTTAGGCTCTGCTTCTAACTTAGGCCCAAATTGTAAAATGGCCTTATCTATTGGCGATTTCGTTCCAATTCACATTCCAAATAATATTCGGCATGCTAATTACATTGCCGGTTGCCAAATTGCATTATCTCTTATTGTTTCCGAGATATGGACTATCGATAATTTACACCTTAGGCTCTGCTTCTAACTTGGGCCCAAATTGTAAAATGGTCTTACCTATTGGCGATTTCGTTCCAATTCACACTCCAAGTAATATTCGGCATGCTAATTACATTGCCGGTTGCGAAATTGCATTATCTCTTATAGTTTCCGAGATATGGACTATCAATAATTTACACCTTAGGCTCTGCTTCTAACTTGGGCCCAAATTGTAAAATGGTCTTATCTATTGGCGATTTCGTTCCAATTCACATTCCAAGTAATATTCGGCATGCTAATTACATTGCCGGTTGCCAAATTGCATTATCTCTTATAGTTTCCGAGATATGGACAGGTTCGTCCATCGATCGATGGACGAACCTCGATAATTTACACCTTAGGCTCTGCTTCTAACTTGGGCCCAAATTGTAAAATGGTCTTATCTATTGGCGATTTCGTTCCAATTCACATTCCAAGTAATATTCGGCATGCTAATTACATTGCCGGTTGCCAAATTGCATTATCTCTTATAGTTTCCGAGATATGGACTATCGATAATTTACACCTTAGGCTCTGCTTCTAACTTGGGCCCAAATTGTAAAATGGTCTTCTCTATTGGCGATTTCGTTCCAATTCACATTCCAAGTAATATTCGGCATGCTAATTACATTGCCGGTTGCCAAATTGCGTTACCTCTTATAGTTTCCGAGATATGGACTATCGATAATTTACACCTTAGGCTCTGCTTCTAACTTGGGCCCAAATTGTAAAATGGCCTTATCTATTGGCGATTTCGTTCCAATTCACATTCCAAGTAATATTCGGCATGCTAATTACATTGCCGGTTGTCAAATTGCATTATCTCTTATAGTTTCCGAGATATGGACTATCGATAATTTACACCTTAGGCTCTGCTTCTAACTTGGGCCCAAATTGTAAAATGGTCTTCTCTATTAGCGATTTCGTTCCAATTCACATTCCAAGTAATATTCGGCATGCTAATTACATTGCCGGTTGCCAAATTGCATTATCTCTTATAGTTTCCGAGATATGGACTATCAATAATTTACACCTTAGGCTCTGCTTCTAAGTTGGGCCCAAATTGTAAAATGGTCTTATCTATTGGCGATTTCGTTCCAATTCACATTCCAAGTAATATTCGGCATGCTAATTACATTGCCGGTTGCCAAATTGAATTATCTCTTATAGTTTCCGAGATATGGACTATCGATAATTTACACCTTAGGCTCTGCTTCTAACTTGGGCCCAAATTGTAAAATGGTCTTATCTATTGGCGATTTCGTTCCAATTCACATTCCAAGTAATATTCGGCATGCTAATTACATTGCCGGTTGCCAAATTGCATTATCTCTTATAGTTTCCGAGATATGGACTATCGATAATTTACACCTTAGGCTCTGCTTCTATCTTGGGCCCAAATTGTAAAATGGTCTTACCTATTGGCGATTTCGTTCCAATTCACATTCCAATTAATATTCGGCATGCTAATTACATTGCCGGTTGCCAAATTGCATTATCTCTTATAGTTTCCGAGATATGGACTATCGATAATTTACACCTTAGGCTCTGCTTCTAACTTGGGCCCAAATTGTAAAATGGTCTTATCTATTGGCGATTTCGTTCCAATTCACATTCCAAGTAATATTCGGCATGCTAATTACATTGCCGGTTGCCAAATTGCATTATCTCTTATAGTTTCCGAGATATGGACTATCGATAATTTACACCTTAGGCTCTGCTTCTAACTTGGGCCCAAATTGTAAAATGGTCTTACCTATTGGCGATTTCGTTCCAATTCACATTCCAAGTAATATTCGGCATGCTAATTACATTGCCGGTTGCCAAATTGCATTATCTCTTATAGTTTCCGAGATATGGACTATCGATAATTTACACCTTAGGCTCTGCTTCTAACTTGGGCCCAAATTGTAAAATGGTCTTATCTATTGGCGATTTCGTCCCAATTCACATTCCAAGTGATATTCGTCATGCTAATTACATTGCCGGTTGCGAAATTGCATTATCTCTTATAGTTTCCGAGATATGGACTATCGATAATTTACACCTTAGGCTCTGCTTCTAACTTGGGCCCAAATTGTAAAATGGTCTTATCTATTGACGATTTCGTTCCAATTCACATTCCAAGTAATATTCGGCATGCTAATTACATTGCCGGTTGCCAAATTGCATTATCTCTTATAGTTTCCGAGATATGGACTATCAATAATTTACACCTTAGGCTCTGCTTCTAACTTGGGCCCAAATTGTAAAATGGCCTTATCTATTGGCGATTTCGTTCCAATTCACATTCCAAGTAATATTCGGCATGCTAATTACATTGCCGTTTGCCAAATTGCATTATCTCTTATAGTTTCCGAGATATGGACTATCGATAATTTACACCTTAGGCTCTGCTTCTAACTTGGGCCCAAATTGTAAAATGGTCTTATCTATTGGCGATTTCGTTCCAATTCACATTCCAAGTAATATTCGGCATGCTAATTACATTGCCGTTTGCCAAATTGCATTATCTCTTATAGTTTCCGAGATATGGACTATCGATAATTTACACCTTAGGCTCTGCTTCTAACTTGGGCCCAAATTGTAAAATGGTCTTATCTATTGACGATTTCGTTCCAATTCACATTCCAAGTAATATTCGGCATGCTAATTACATTGCCGGTTGCCAAATTGCATTATCTCTTATAGTTTCCGAGATATGGACTATCGATAATTTACACCTTAGGCTCTGCTTCTAACTTGGGCCCAAATTGTAAAATGGTCTTATCTATTGGCGATTTCGTTCCAATTCACAATCCAAGTAATATTCGGCATGCTAATTACATTGCCGGTTGCCAAATTGCATTATCTCTTATAGTTTCCGAGATATGGACTATCGATAATTTACACCTTAGGCTCTGCTTCTAACTTGGGCCCAAATTGTAAAATGGTCTTATCTATTGGCGATTTCGTTCCAATTCACACTCCAAGTAATATTCGGCATGCTAATTACATTGCCGGTTGCGAAATTGCATTATCTCTTATAGTTTCCGAGATATGGACTATCAATAATTTACACCTTAGGCTCTGCTTCTAACTTGGGCCCAAATTGTAAAATGGTCTTATCTATTGGCGATTTCGTTCCAATTCACATTCCAAGTAATATTCGGCATGCTAATTACATTGCCGGTTGCCAAATTGCATTATCTCTTATAGTTTCCGAGATATGGACTATCAATAATTTACACCTTAGTCTCTGCTTCTAACTTGGGCCCAAATTGTAAAATGGTCTTATCTATTGGCGATTTCGTTCCAATTCACACTCCAAGTAATATTTGGCATGCTAATTACATTGCCGGTTGCCAAATTGCATTATCTCTTATAGTTTCCGAGATATGGACTATCAATAATTTACACCTTAAGCTCTGCTTCTAACTTGGGCCCAAATTGTAAAATGGTCTTATCTATTGGCGATTTCGTTCCAATTCACATTCCAAGTAATATTCGGCATGCTAATTACATTGCCGGTTGCGAAATTGCATTATCTCTTATAGTTTCCGAGATATGGACTATCAATAATTTACACCTTAGGCTCTGCTTCTAACTTGGGCCCAAATTGTAAAATGGTCTTATCTATTGGCGATTTCGTTCCAATTCACATTCCAAGTAATATTCGGCATGCTAATTACGTTACCGATTGCCAAATTGCATTATCTCTTATAGTTTCCGAGATATGGATTATCGATAATTTACACCATAGGCTCTGCTTATAACTTGGGCCCAAATTGTAAAATGGTCTTATCTATTGGCGATTTCGTTCCAATTCACATTCCAAGTAATATTCGGCATGCTAATTACATTGCCGGTTGCCAAATTGCATTATCTCTTATAGTTTCCGAGATATGGACTATCGATAATTTACACCTTAGGCTCTGCTTCTAACTTGGGCCCAAATTGTAAAATGGTCTTATCTATAGGCGATTTCGTTCCAATTCACATTCCAAGTAATATTCGGCATGCTAATTACATTGCCGGTTGCCAAATTGCATTATCTCTTATAGTTTCCGAGATATGGACTATCGATAATTTACACCTTAGGCTCTGCTTCTAACTTGGGCCCAAATTGTAAAATGGTCTTATCTATTGGCGATTTCGTTCCAATTCACATTCCAAGTAATATTCGGCATGCTAATTACATTGCCGGTTGCCAAATTGCATTATCTCTTATAGTTTCCGAGATATGGACTATCGATAATTTACACCTTAGGCTCTGCTTCTAACTTGGGCCCAAATTGTAAAATGGTCTTATCTATTGGCGATTTCATCCCAATTCACATTCCAAGTGATATTCGGCATGCTAATTACATTGCCGGTTGCGAAATTGCATTATCTCTTATAGTTTCCGAGATATGGACTATCAATAATTTACACCTTAGGCTCTGCTTCTAACTTGGGCCCAAATTGTAAAATGGTCTTATCTATTGACGATTTCGTTCCAATTCACATTCCAAGTAATATTCGGCATGCTAATTACATTGCCGGTTGCCAAATTGCATTATCTCTTATAGTTTCCGAGATATGGACTATCGATAATTTACACCTTAGGCTCTGCTTCTAACTTGGGCCCAAATTGTAAAATGGTCTTATCTATTGGCGATTTCGTCCCAATTCACATTCCAAGTAATATTCGGCTTGCTAATTACATTGCCGGTTGCCAAATTGCATTATCTCTTATAGTTTCCGAGATATGGACTATCGATAATTTACACCTTAGGCTCTGCTTCTAACTTGGGCCCAAATTGTAAAATGGTCTTATCTATTGGCGATTTCGTTCCAATTCACATTCCAAGTAATATTCGGCATGCTAATTACATTGCCGGTTGCCAAATTGCATTATCTCTTATAGTTTCCGAGATATGGACTATCAATAATTTACACCTTAGGCTCTGCTTCTAACTTGGGCCCAAATTGTAAAATGGTCTTATCTATTGGCGATTTCGTTCCAATTCACATTCCAAGTAATATTCGGCATGCTAATTACATTGCCGGTTGCCAAATTGCATTATCTCTTATAGTTTCCGAGATATGGACTATCGATAATTTACACCTTAGGCTCTGCTTCTAACTTGGGCCCAAATTGTAAAATGGTCTTACCTATTGGCGATTTCGTTCCAATTCACACTACAAGTAATATTCGGCATGCTAATTACATTTCCGGTTGCGAAATTGCATTATCTCTTATAGTTTCCGAGATATGGACTATCAATAATTTACACCTTAGGCTCTGCTTCTAACTTGGGCCCAAATTGTAAAATGGTCTTATCTATTGGCGATTTCGTTCCAATTCACATTCCAAGTAATATTCGGCATGCTAATTACATTGCCGGTTGCCAAATTGCATTATCTCTTATAGTTTCCGAGATATGGACTATCGATAATTTACACCTTAGGCTCTGCTTCTAACTTGGGCCCAAATTGTAAAATGGTCTTATCTATTGGCGATTTCGTTCCAATTCACATTCCAAGTAATATTCGGCATGCTAATTACATTGCCGGTTGCCAAATTGCATTATCTCTTATAGTTTCCGAGATATGGACTATCGATAATTTACACCTTAGGCTCTGCTTCTAACTTGGGCCCAAATTGTAAAATGGTCTTATCTATTGGCGATTTCGTCCCAATTCACATTCCAAGTGATATTTGGCATGCTAATTACATTGCCGACTGCGAAATTGCATTATCTCTTATAGTTTCCGAGATATGGACTATCAATAATTTACACCTTAGGCTCTGCTTCTAACTTGGGCCCAAATTGTAAAATGGTCTTATCTATTGGCGATTTCGTTCCAATTCACATTCCAAGTAATATTCGGCATGCTAATTACATTGCCGGTTGCCAAATTGCATTATCTCTTATAGTTTCCGAGATATGGACTATCGATAATTTACACCTTAGGCTCTGCTTCTAACTTGGGCCCAAATTGTAAAATGGTCTTATCTATTGGCGATTTCGTTCCAATTCACATTCCAAGTAATACTCGGCATGCTAATTACATTGCCGGTTGCCAAATTGCATTATCTCTTATAGTTTCCGAGATATGGACTATCGATAATTTACACCTTAGGCTCTGCTTCTAACTTGGGCCCAAATTGTAAAATGGTCTTATCTATTGGCGATTTCGTTCCAATTCACAGTCCAAGTAATATTCGGCATGCTAATTACAATGCCGGTTGCCAAATTGCATTATCTCTTATAGTTTCCGAGATATGGACTATCGATAATTTACACCTTAGGCTCTGCTTCTAACTTGGGCCCAAATTGTAAAATGGTCTTATCTATTGGCGATTTCGTTCCAATTCACACTCCAAGTAATATTCGGCATGCTAATTACATTGCCGGTTGCGAAATTGCATTATCTCTTATAGTTTCCGAGATATGGACTATCAATAATTTACACCTTAGGCTCTGCTTCTAACTTGGGCCCAAATTGTAAAATGGTCTTATCTATTGGCCATTTCGTTCCAATTCACATTCCAAGTAATATTCGGTATGCTAATTACATTGCCGGTTGCCAAATTGCATTATCTCTTATAGTTTCCGAGATATGGACTATCGATAATTTACACCTTAGGCTCTGCTTCTAACTTGGGCCCAAATTGTAAAATGGTCTTATCTATTGGCGATTTCGTTCCAATTCACATTCCAAGTAATATTCTCCATGCTAATTACATTGCCGGTTGCCAAATTGCATTATCTCTTATAATTTCCGAGATATGGACTATCGATAATTTACACCTTAGCCTCTGCTTCTAACTTGGGCCCAAATTGTAAAATGGTCTTATCTATTGGCGTTTTCGTTCCAATTCACATTCCAAGTAATATTCGGCATGCTAATTACATTGCCGGTTGCCAAATTGCATTATCTCTTATAGTTTCCGAGATATGGACTATCGATAATTTACACCTTAGGCTCTGCTTCTAACTTGGGCCCAAATTGTAAAATGGTCTTCTCTATTGGCGGTTTCGTTCCAATTCACATTCCAAGTAATATTCGGCATGCTAATTACATTGCCGGTTGCCAAATTGCATTATCTCTTATAGTTTCCGAGATATGGACTATCGATAATTTACACCATAGGCTCTGCTTATAACTTGGGCCCAAATTGTAAAATGGTCTTATCTATTGGCGATTTCGTTCCAATTCACATTCCAAGTAATATTCGGCATGCTAATTACATTTCCGGTTGCCAAATTGCATTATCTCTTATAGTTTCCGAGATATGGACTATCGATAATTTACACCTTAGGCTCTGCTTCTAACTTGGGCCCAAATTGTAAAATGGTCTTATCTATTGGCGATTTCGTTCCAATTCACATTCCAAGTAATATTCGGCATGCTAATTACATTGCCGGTTGCCAAATTGCATTATCTCTTATAGTTTCCGAGATATGGACTATCGATAATTTACACCTTAGGCTCTGCTTCTAACTTGGGCCCAAATTGTAAAATGGTCTTATCTATTGGCGATTTCGTTCCAATTCACATTCCAAGTAATATTCGGCATGCTAATTACATTGCCGGTTGCCAAATTGCATTATCTCTTATAGTTTCCGAGATATGGACTATCGATAATTTACACCTTAGGCTCTGCTTCTAACTTGGGCCCAAATTGTAAAATGGTCTTATCTATTGGCGATTTCGTTCCAATTCACATTCCAAGTAATATACGGCATGCTAATTACATTGCCGGTTGCCAAATTGCATTATCTCTTATAGTTTCCGAGATATGGACTATCGATAATTTACACCTTAGGCTCTGCTTCTAACTTGGGCCCAAATTGTAAAATGGTCTTATCTATTGGCGATTTCGTTCCAATTCACATTCCAAGTAATATTCGGCATGCTAATTACATTGCCGTTTGCCAAATTGCATTATCTCTTATAGTTTCCGAGATATGGACTATCGATAATTTACACCTTAGGCTCTGCTTCTAACTTGGGCCCAAATTGTAAAATGGTCTTATCTATTGGCGATTTCGTCCCAATTCACATTCCAAGTGATATTCGGCATGCTAATTACATTGCCGGTTGCGAAATTGCATTATCTCTTATAGTTCCCGAGATATGGACTATCAATAATTTACACCTTAGGCTCTGTTTCTAACTTGGGCCCAAATTGTAAAATGGTCTTATCTATTGGCGATTTCGTTCCAATTCACATTCCAAGTAATATTCGGCATGCTAATTACATTGCCGGTTGCCAAATTGCATTATCTCTTATAGTTTCCGAGATATGGACTATCGATAATTTACACCTTAGGCTCTGCTTCTAACTTGGGCCCAAATTGTAAAATGGTCTTATCTATTGGCGATTTCGTTCCAATTCACATTCCAAGTAATACTCGGCATGCTAATTACATTGCCGGTTGCCAAATTGCATTATCTCTTATAGTTTCCGAGATATGGACTATCGATAATTTACACCTTAGGCTCTGCTTCTAACTTGGGCCCAAATTGTAAAATGGTCTTATCTATTGGCGATTTCGTTCCAATTCACAGTCCAAGTAATATTCGGCATGCTAATTACATTGCCGGTTGCCAAATTGCATTATCTCTTATAGTTTCCGAGATATGGACTATCGATAATTTACACCTTAGGCTCTGCTTCTAACTTGGGCCCAAATTGTAAAATGGTCTTATCTATTGGCGATTTCGTTCCAATTCACACTCCAAGTAATATTCGGCATGCTAATTACTGCTAATTATTGCCGGTTGCCAAATTGCATTATCTCTTATAGTTTCCGAGATATGGACTATCGATAATTTACACCTTAGGCTCTGCTTCTAACTTAGGCCCAAATTGTAAAATGGTCTTATCTATTGGCGATTTCGTCCCAATTCACATTCCAAGTAATATTCGGCATGCTAATTACATTGCCGGTTGCCAAATTGCATTATCTCTTATAGTTTCCGAGATATGGACTATCGATAATTTACACCTTAGGCTCTGCTTCTAACTTGGGCCCAAATTGTAAAATGGTCTTATCTATTGGCGATTTCGTTCCAATTCACATTCCAAGTAATATTCGGCATGCTAATTACATTGCCGGTTGCCAAATTGCATTATCTCTTATAGTTTCCGAGATATGGACTATCGATAATTTACACCTTAGACTCTGCTTCTAACTTGGGCCCAAATTGTAAAATGGTCTTATCTATTGGAATTTTCGTTCCAATTCACATTCCAAGTAATATTCGGCATGCTAATTACATTGCCGGTTGCCAAATTGCATTATCTCTTATAGTTTCCGAGATATGGACTATCGATAATTTACACCTTAGGCTCTGCTTCTAACTTGGGCCCAAATTGTAAAATGGTCTTATCTATTGGCGATTTCGTCCCAATTCACATTCCAAGTGATATTCGGCATGCTAATTACATTGCCGATTGCGAAATTGCATTATCTCTTATAGTTTCCGAGATATGGACTATCAATAATTTACACCTTAGGCTCTGCTTCTAACTTGGGCCCAAATTGTAAAATGGTCTTATCTATTGGCGATTTCGTTCCAATTTACATTCCAAGTAATATTCGGCATGCTAATTACATTGCCGGTTGCCAAATTGCATTATCTCTTATAGTTTCCGAGATATGGACTATCGATAATTTACACCTTAGGCTCTGCTTCTAACTTGGGCCCAAATTGTAAAATGGTCTTATCTATTGGCGATTTCGTTCCAATTCACATTCCAAGTAATACTCGGCATGCTAATTACATTGCCGGTTGCCAAATTGCATTATCTCTTATAGTTTCCGAGATATGGACTATCGATAATTTACACCTTAGGCTCTGCTTCTAACTTGGGCCCAAATTGTAAAATGGTCTTATCTATTGGCGATTTCGTTCCAATTCACAGTCCAAGTAATATTCGGCATGCTAATTACATTGCCGGTTGCCAAATTGCATTATCTCTTATAGTTTCCGAGATATGGACTATCGATAATTTACACCTTAGGCTCTGCTTCTAACTTGGGCCCAAATTGTAAAATGGTCTTATCTATTGGCGATTTCGTTCCAATTCACACTCCAAGTAATATTCGGCATGCTAATTACATTGCCGGTTGCGAAATTGCATTATCTCTTATAGTTTCCGAGATATGGACTATCAATAATTTACACCTTAGGCTCTGCTTCTAACTTGGGCCCAAATTGTAAAATGGTCTTATCTATTGGCGATTTCGTTCCAATTCACATTCCAAGTAATATTCGGCATGCTAATTACATTGCCGGTTGCCAAATTGCATTATCTCTTATAGTTTCCGAGATATGGACTATCGATAATTTACACCTTAGGCTCTGCTTCTAACTTGGGCCCAAATTGTAAAATGGTCTTATCTATTGGCGATTTCGTTCCAATTCACATTCCAAGTAATATTCTCCATGCTAATTACATTGCCGGTTGCCAAATTGCATTATCTCTTATAATTTCCGAGATATGGACTATCGATAATTTACACCTTAGCCTCTGCTTCTAACTTGGGCCCAAATTGTAAAATGGTCTTATCTATTGGCGTTTTCGTTCCAATTCACATTCCAAGTAATATTCGGCATGCTAATTACATTGCCGGTTGCCAAATTGCATTATCTCTTATAGTTTCCGAGATATGGACTATCAATAATTTACACCTTAGGCTCTGCTTCTAACTTGGGCCCAAATCGTAAAATGGTCTTCTCTATTGGCGGTTTCGTTCCAATTCACATTCCAAGTAATATTCGGCATGCTAATTACATTGCCGGTTGCCAAATTGCATTATCTCTTATAGTTTCCGAGATCTGGACTATCGATAATTTACACCATAGGCTCTGCTTATAACTTGGGCCCAAATTGTAAAATGGTCTTATCTATTGGCGATTTCGTTCCAATTCACAATCCAAGTAATATTCGGCATGCTAATTACATTGCCGGTTGCCAAATTGCATTATCTCTTATAGTTTCCGAGATATGGACTATCGATAATTTACACCTTAGGCTCTGCTTCTAACTTGGGCCCAAATTGTAAAATGGTCTTATCTATTGGCGATTTCGTTCCAATTCACATTCCAAGTAATATTCGGCATGCTAATTACATTGCCGGTTGCCAAATTGCATTATCTCTTATAGTTTCCGAGATATGGACTATCGATAATTTACACCTTAGGCTCTGCTTCTAACTTGGGCCCAAATTGTAAAATGATCTTATCTATTGGCGATTTCGTTCCAATTCACATTCCAAGTAATATTCGGCATGCTAATTACATTGCCGGTTGCCAAATTGCATTATCTCTTAGAGTTTCCGAGATATGGACTATCGATAATTTACACCTTAGGCTCTGCTTCTAACTTGGGCCCAAATTGTAAAATGGTCTTATCTATTGGCGATTTCGTCCCAATTCACATTCCAAGTGATATTCGGCATGCTAATTACATTGCCGGTTGCGAAATTGCATTATCTCTTATAGTGTCCGAGATATGGACTATCAATAATTTACACCTTAGGCTCTGTTTCTAACTTGGGCCCAAATTGTAAAATGGTCTTATCTATTGGCGATTTCGTTCCAATTCACATTCCAAGTAATATTCGGCATGCTAATTACATTGCCGGTTGCCAAATTGCATTATCTCTTATAGTTTCCGAGATATGGACTATCGATAATTTACACCTTAGGCTCTGCTTCTAACTTGGGCCCAAATTGTAAAATGGTCTTATCTATTGGCGATTTCGTTCCAATTCACATTCCAAGTAATATTCGGCATGCTAATTACATTGCCGGTTGCCAAATTGCATTATCTCTTAGAGTTTCCGAGATATGGACTATCGATAATTTACACCTTAGTCTCTGCTTCTAACTTGGGCCCAAATTGTAAAATGGTCTTATCTATTGGCGATTTCGTTCCAATTCACACTCCAAGTAATATTTGGCATGCTAATTACATTGCCGGTTGCCAAATTGCATTATCTCTTATAGTTTCCGAGATATGGACTATCAATAATTTACACCTTAAGCTCTGCTTCTAACTTGGGCCCAAATTGTAAAATGGTCTTATCTATTGGCGATTTCGTTCCAATTCACATTCCAAGTAATATTCGGCATGCTAATTACATTGCCGGTTGCGAAATTGCATTATCTCTTATAGTTTCCGAGATATGGACTATCAATAATTTACACCTTAGGCTCTGCTTCTAACTTGGGCCCAAATTGTAAAATGGTCTTATCTATTGGCGATTTCGTTCCAATTCACATTCCAAGTAATATTCGGCATGCTAATTACATTGCCGGTTGCCAAATTGCATTATCTCTTATAGTTTCCGAGATATGGACTATCGATAATTTACACCTTAGGCTCTGCTTCTAACTTGGGCCCAAATTGTAAAATGGTCTTATCTATTGGCGATTTCGTTCCAATTCACATTCCAAGTAATATTCGGCATGCTAATTACATTGCCGGTTGCCAAATTGCATTATCTCTTATAGTTTCCGATATATGGACTATCGATAATTTACACCTTAGGCTCTACTTCTAACTTGGGCCCAAATTGTAAAATGGTCTTATCTATTGGCGATTTCGTTCCAATTCACATTCCAAGTAATACTCGGCATGCTAATTACATTGCCGGTTGCCAAATTGCATTATCTCTTATAGTTTCCGAGATATGGACTATCGATAATTTACACCTTAGGCTCTGCTTCTAACTTGGGCCCAAATTGTAAAATGGTCTTATCTATTGGCGATTTCGTTCCAATTCACATTCCAAGTAATACTCGGCATGCTAATTACATTGCCGGTTGCCAAATTGCATTATCTCTTATAGTTTCCGAGATATGGACTATCGATAATTTACACCTTAGGCTCTGCTTCTAACTTGGGCCCAAATTGTAAAATGGTCTTATCTATTGGCGATTTCGTCCCAATTCACATTCCAAGTGATATTTGGCATGCTAATTACATTGCCGACTGCGAAATTGCATTATCTCTTATAGTTTCCGAGATATGGACTATCAATAATTTACACCTTAGGCTCTGCTTCTAACTTGGGCCCAAATTGTAAAATGGTCTTATCTATTGGCGATTTCGTTCCAATTCACATTCCAAGTAATATTCGGCATGCTAATTACATTGCCGGTTGCCAAATTGCATTATCTCTTATAGTTTCCGAGATATGGACTATCGATAATTTACACCTTAGGCTCTGCTTCTAACTTGGGCCCAAATTGTAAAATGGTCTTATCTATTGGCGATTTCGTTCCAATTCACATTCCAAGTAATATTCGGCATGCTAATTACATTGCCGGTTGCCAAATTGCATTATCTCTTATAGTTTCCGAGATATGGACTATCGATAATTTACACCTTAGGCTCTGCTTCTAACTTGGGCCCAAATTGTAAAATGGTCTTATCTATTGGCGATTTCGTTCCAATTCACATTCCAAGTAATATTCTCCATGCTAATTACATTGCCGGTTGCCAAATTGCATTATCTCTTATAATTTCCGAGATATGGACTATCGATAATTTACACCTTAGCCTCTGCTTCTAACTTGGGCCCAAATTGTAAAATGGTCTTATCTATTGGCGTTTTCGTTCCAATTCACATTCCAAGTAATATTCGGCATGCTAATTACATTGCCGGTTGCCAAATTGCATTATCTCTTATAGTTTCCGAGATATGGACTATCGATAATTTACACCTTAGGCTCTGCTTCTAACTTGGGCCCAAATTGTAAAATGGTCTTCTCTATTGGCGGTTTCGTTCCAATTCACATTCCAAGTAATATTCGGCATGCTAATTACATTGCCGGTTGCCAAATTGCATTATCTCTTATAGTTTCCGAGATATGGACTATCGATAATTTACACCATAGGCTCTGCTTATAACTTGGGCCCAAATTGTAAAATGGTCTTATCTATTGGCGATTTCGTTCCAATTCACATTCCAAGTAATATTCGGCATGCTAATTACATTTCCGGTTGCCAAATTGCATTATCTCTTATAGTTTCCGAGATATGGACTATCGATAATTTACACCTTAGGCTCTGCTTCTAACTTGGGCCCAAATTGTAAAATGGTCTTATCTATTGGCGATTTCGTTCCAATTCACATTCCAAGTAATATTCGGCATGCTAATTACATTGCCGGTTGCCAAATTGCATTATCTCTTATAGTTTCCGAGATATGGACTATCGATAATTTACACCTTAGGCTCTGCTTCTAACTTGGGCCCAAATTGTAAAATGGTCTTATCTATTGGCGATTTCGTTCCAATTCACATTCCAAGTAATATTCGGCATGCTAATTACATTGCCGGTTGCCAAATTGCATTATCTCTTATAGTTTCCGAGATATGGACTATCGATAATTTACACCTTAGGCTCTGCTTCTAACTTGGGCCCAAATTGTAAAATGGTCTTATCTATTGGCGATTTCGTTCCAATTCACATTCCAAGTAATATACGGCATGCTAATTACATTGCCGGTTGCCAAATTGCATTATCTCTTATAGTTTCCGAGATATGGACTATCGATAATTTACACCTTAGGCTCTGCTTCTAACTTGGGCCCAAATTGTAAAATGGTCTTATCTATTGGCGATTTCGTTCCAATTCACATTCCAAGTAATATTCGGCATGCTAATTACATTGCCGTTTGCCAAATTGCATTATCTCTTATAGTTTCCGAGATATGGACTATCGATAATTTACACCTTAGGCTCTGCTTCTAACTTGGGCCCAAATTGTAAAATGGTCTTATCTATTGGCGATTTCGTCCCAATTCACATTCCAAGTGATATTCGGCATGCTAATTACATTGCCGGTTGCGAAATTGCATTATCTCTTATAGTTCCCGAGATATGGACTATCAATAATTTACACCTTAGGCTCTGTTTCTAACTTGGGCCCAAATTGTAAAATGGTCTTATCTATTGGCGATTTCGTTCCAATTCACATTCCAAGTAATATTCGGCATGCTAATTACATTGCCGGTTGCCAAATTGCATTATCTCTTATAGTTTCCGAGATATGGACTATCGATAATTTACACCTTAGGCTCTGCTTCTAACTTGGGCCCAAATTGTAAAATGGTCTTATCTATTGGCGATTTCGTTCCAATTCACATTCCAAGTAATACTCGGCATGCTAATTACATTGCCGGTTGCCAAATTGCATTATCTCTTATAGTTTCCGAGATATGGACTATCGATAATTTACACCTTAGGCTCTGCTTCTAACTTGGGCCCAAATTGTAAAATGGTCTTATCTATTGGCGATTTCGTTCCAATTCACAGTCCAAGTAATATTCGGCATGCTAATTACATTGCCGGTTGCCAAATTGCATTATCTCTTATAGTTTCCGAGATATGGACTATCGATAATTTACACCTTAGGCTCTGCTTCTAACTTGGGCCCAAATTGTAAAATGGTCTTATCTATTGGCGATTTCGTTCCAATTCACACTCCAAGTAATATTCGGCATGCTAATTACTGCTAATTATTGCCGGTTGCCAAATTGCATTATCTCTTATAGTTTCCGAGATATGGACTATCGATAATTTACACCTTAGGCTCTGCTTCTAACTTAGGCCCAAATTGTAAAATGGTCTTATCTATTGGCGATTTCGTCCCAATTCACATTCCAAGTAATATTCGGCATGCTAATTACATTGCCGGTTGCCAAATTGCATTATCTCTTATAGTTTCCGAGATATGGACTATCGATAATTTACACCTTAGGCTCTGCTTCTAACTTGGGCCCAAATTGTAAAATGGTCTTATCTATTGGCGATTTCGTTCCAATTCACATTCCAAGTAATATTCGGCATGCTAATTACATTGCCGGTTGCCAAATTGCATTATCTCTTATAGTTTCCGAGATATGGACTATCGATAATTTACACCTTAGCCTCTGCTTCTAACTTGGGCCCAAATTGTAAAATGGTCTTATCTATTGGAATTTTCGTTCCAATTCACATTCCAAGTAATATTCGGCATGCTAATTACATTGCCGGTTGCCAAATTGCATTATCTCTTATAGTTTCCGAGATATGGACTATCGATAATTTACACCTTAGGCTCTGCTTCTAACTTGGGCCCAAATTGTAAAATGGTCTTATCTATTGGCGATTTCGTCCCAATTCACATTCCAAGTGATATTCGGCATGCTAATTACATTGCCGATTGCGAAATTGCATTATCTCTTATAGTTTCCGAGATATGGACTATCAATAATTTACACCTTAGGCTCTGCTTCTAACTTGGGCCCAAATTGTAAAATGGTCTTATCTATTGGCGATTTCGTTCCAATTTACATTCCAAGTAATATTCGGCATGCTAATTACATTGCCGGTTGCCAAATTGCATTATCTCTTATAGTTTCGGAGATATGGACTATCGATAATTTACACCTTAGGCTCTGCTTCTAACTTGGGCCCAAATTGTAAAATGGTCTTATCTATTGGCGATTTCGTTCCAATTCACATTCCAAGTAATACTCGGCATGCTAATTACATTGCCGGTTGCCAAATTGCATTATCTCTTATAGTTTCCGAGATATGGACTATCGATAATTTACACCTTAGGCTCTGCTTCTAACTTGGGCCCAAATTGTAAAATGGTCTTATCTATTGGCGATTTCGTTCCAATTCACAGTCCAAGTAATATTCGGCATGCTAATTACATTGCCGGTTGCCAAATTGCATTATCTCTTATAGTTTCCGAGATATGGACTATCGATAATTTACACCTTAGGCTCTGCTTCTAACTTGGGCCCAAATTGTAAAATGGTCTTATCTATTGGCGATTTCGTTCCAATTCACACTCCAAGTAATATTCGGCATGCTAATTACATTGCCGGTTGCGAAATTGCATTATCTCTTATAGTTTCCGAGATATGGACTATCAATAATTTACACCTTAGGCTCTGCTTCTAACTTGGGCCCAAATTGTAAAATGGTCTTATCTATTGGCGATTTCGTTCCAATTCACATTCCAAGTAATATTCGGCATGCTAATTACATTGCCGGTTGCCAAATTGCATTATCTCTTATAGTTTCCGAGATATGGACTATCGATAATTTACACCTTAGGCTCTGCTTCTAACTTGGGCCCAAATTGTAAAATGGTCTTATCTATTGGCGATTTCGTTCCAATTCACATTCCAAGTAATATTCTCCATGCTAATTACATTGCCGGTTGCCAAATTGCATTATCTCTTATAATTTCCGAGATATGGACTATCGATAATTTACACCTTAGCCTCTGCTTCTAACTTGGGCCCAAATTGTAAAATGGTCTTATCTATTGGCGTTTTCGTTCCAATTCACATTCCAAGTAATATTCGGCATGCTAATTACATTGCCGGTTGCCAAATTGCATTATCTCTTATAGTTTCCGAGATATGGACTATCAATAATTTACACCTTAGGCTCTGCTTCTAACTTGGGCCCAAATCGTAAAATGGTCTTCTCTATTGGCGGTTTCGTTCCAATTCACATTCCAAGTAATATTCGGCATGCTAATTACATTGCCGGTTGCCAAATTGCATTATCTCTTATAGTTTCCGAGATCTGGACTATCGATAATTTACACCATAGGCTCTGCTTATAACTTGGGCCCAAATTGTAAAATGGTCTTATCTATTGGCGATTTCGTTCCAATTCACAATCCAAGTAATATTCGGCATGCTAATTACATTGCCGGTTGCCAAATTGCATTATCTCTTATAGTTTCCGAGATATGGACTATCGATAATTTACACCTTAGGCTCTGCTTCTAACTTGGGCCCAAATTGTAAAATGGTCTTATCTATTGGCGATTTCGTTCCAATTCACATTCCAAGTAATATTCGGCATGCTAATTACATTGCCGGTTGCCAAATTGCATTATCTCTTATAGTTTCCGAGATATGGACTATCGATAATTTACACCTTAGGCTCTGCTTCTAACTTGGGCCCAAATTGTAAAATGGTCTTATCTATTGGCGATTTCGTTCCAATTCACATTCCAAGTAATATACGGCATGCTAATTACATTGCCGGTTGCCAAATTGCATTATCTCTTATAGTTTCCGAGATATGGACTATCGATAATTTACACCTTAGGCTCTGCTTCTAACTTGGGCCCAAATTGTAAAATGGTCTTATCTATTGGCGATTTCGTTCCAATTCACATTCCAAGTAATATTCGGCATGCTAATTACATTGCCGTTTGCCAAATTGCATTATCTCTTATAGTTTCCGAGATATGGACTATCGATAATTTACACCTTAGGCTCTGCTTCTAACTTGGGCCCAAATTGTAAAATGGTCTTATCTATTGGCGATTTCGTCCCAATTCACATTCCAAGTGATATTCGGCATGCTAATTACATTGCCGGTTGCGAAATTGCATTATCTCTTATAGTTCCCGAGATATGGACTATCAATAATTTACACCTTAGGCTCTGTTTCTAACTTGGGCCCAAATTGTAAAATGGTCTTATCTATTGGCGATTTCGTTCCAATTCACATTCCAAGTAATATTCGGCATGCTAATTACATTGCCGGTTGCCAAATTGCATTATCTCTTATAGTTTCCGAGATATGGACTATCGATAATTTACACCTTAGGCTCTGCTTCTAACTTGGGCCCAAATTGTAAAATGGTCTTATCTATTGGCGATTTCGTTCCAATTCACATTCCAAGTAATACTCGGCATGCTAATTACATTGCCGGTTGCCAAATTGCATTATCTCTTATAGTTTCCGAGATATGGACTATCGATAATTTACACCTTAGGCTCTGCTTCTAACTTGGGCCCAAATTGTAAAATGGTCTTATCTATTGGCGATTTCGTTCCAATTCACAGTCCAAGTAATATTCGGCATGCTAATTACATTGCCGGTTGCCAAATTGCATTATCTCTTATAGTTTCCGAGATATGGACTATCGATAATTTACACCTTAGGCTCTGCTTCTAACTTGGGCCCAAATTGTAAAATGGTCTTATCTATTGGCGATTTCGTTCCAATTCACACTCCAAGTAATATTCGGCATGCTAATTACTGCTAATTATTGCCGGTTGCCAAATTGCATTATCTCTTATAGTTTCCGAGATATGGACTATCGATAATTTACACCTTAGGCTCTGCTTCTAACTTAGGCCCAAATTGTAAAATGGTCTTATCTATTGGCGATTTCGTCCCAATTCACATTCCAAGTAATATTCGGCATGCTAATTACATTGCCGGTTGCCAAATTGCATTATCTCTTATAGTTTCCGAGATATGGACTATCGATAATTTACACCTTAGGCTCTGCTTCTAACTTGGGCCCAAATTGTAAAATGGTCTTATCTATTGGCGATTTCGTTCCAATTCACATTCCAAGTAATATTCGGCATGCTAATTACATTGCCGGTTGCCAAATTGCATTATCTCTTATAGTTTCCGAGATATGGACTATCGATAATTTACACCTTAGCCTCTGCTTCTAACTTGGGCCCAAATTGTAAAATGGTCTTATCTATTGGAATTTTCGTTCCAATTCACATTCCAAGTAATATTCGGCATGCTAATTACATTGCCGGTTGCCAAATTGCATTATCTCTTATAGTTTCCGAGATATGGACTATCGATAATTTACACCTTAGGCTCTGCTTCTAACTTGGGCCCAAATTGTAAAATGGTCTTATCTATTGGCGATTTCGTCCCAATTCACATTCCAAGTGATATTCGGCATGCTAATTACATTGCCGATTGCGAAATTGCATTATCTCTTATAGTTTCCGAGATATGGACTATCAATAATTTACACCTTAGGCTCTGCTTCTAACTTGGGCCCAAATTGTAAAATGGTCTTATCTATTGGCGATTTCGTTCCAATTTACATTCCAAGTAATATTCGGCATGCTAATTACATTGCCGGTTGCCAAATTGCATTATCTCTTATAGTTTCGGAGATATGGACTATCGATAATTTACACCTTAGGCTCTGCTTCTAACTTGGGCCCAAATTGTAAAATGGTCTTATCTATTGGCGATTTCGTTCCAATTCACATTCCAAGTAATACTCGGCATGCTAATTACATTGCCGGTTGCCAAATTGCATTATCTCTTATAGTTTCCGAGATATGGACTATCGATAATTTACACCTTAGGCTCTGCTTCTAACTTGGGCCCAAATTGTAAAATGGTCTTATCTATTGGCGATTTCGTTCCAATTCACAGTCCAAGTAATATTCGGCATGCTAATTACATTGCCGGTTGCCAAATTGCATTATCTCTTATAGTTTCCGAGATATGGACTATCGATAATTTACACCTTAGGCTCTGCTTCTAACTTGGGCCCAAATTGTAAAATGGTCTTATCTATTGGCGATTTCGTTCCAATTCACACTCCAAGTAATATTCGGCATGCTAATTACATTGCCGGTTGCGAAATTGCATTATCTCTTATAGTTTCCGAGATATGGACTATCAATAATTTACACCTTAGGCTCTGCTTCTAACTTGGGCCCAAATTGTAAAATGGTCTTATCTATTGGCGATTTCGTTCCAATTCACATTCCAAGTAATATTCGGCATGCTAATTACATTGCCGGTTGCCAAATTGCATTATCTCTTATAGTTTCCGAGATATGGACTATCGATAATTTACACCTTAGGCTCTGCTTCTAACTTGGGCCCAAATTGTAAAATGGTCTTATCTATTGGCGATTTCGTTCCAATTCACATTCCAAGTAATATTCTCCATGCTAATTACATTGCCGGTTGCCAAATTGCATTATCTCTTATAATTTCCGAGATATGGACTATCGATAATTTACACCTTAGCCTCTGCTTCTAACTTGGGCCCAAATTGTAAAATGGTCTTATCTATTGGCGTTTTCGTTCCAATTCACATTCCAAGTAATATTCGGCATGCTAATTACATTGCCGGTTGCCAAATTGCATTATCTCTTATAGTTTCCGAGATATGGACTATCAATAATTTACACCTTAGGCTCTGCTTCTAACTTGGGCCCAAATCGTAAAATGGTCTTCTCTATTGGCGGTTTCGTTCCAATTCACATTCCAAGTAATATTCGGCATGCTAATTACATTGCCGGTTGCCAAATTGCATTATCTCTTATAGTTTCCGAGATCTGGACTATCGATAATTTACACCATAGGCTCTGCTTATAACTTGGGCCCAAATTGTAAAATGGTCTTATCTATTGGCGATTTCGTTCCAATTCACAATCCAAGTAATATTCGGCATGCTAATTACATTGCCGGTTGCCAAATTGCATTATCTCTTATAGTTTCCGAGATATGGACTATCGATAATTTACACCTTAGGCTCTGCTTCTAACTTGGGCCCAAATTGTAAAATGGTCTTATCTATTGGCGATTTCGTTCCAATTCACATTCCAAGTAATATTCGGCATGCTAATTACATTGCCGGTTGCCAAATTGCATTATCTCTTATAGTTTCCGAGATATGGACTATCGATAATTTACACCTTAGGCTCTGCTTCTAACTTGGGCCCAAATTGTAAAATGATCTTATCTATTGGCGATTTCGTTCCAATTCACATTCCAAGTAATATTCGGCATGCTAATTACATTGCCGGTTGCCAAATTGCATTATCTCTTAGAGTTTCCGAGATATGGACTATCGATAATTTACACCTTAGGCTCTGCTTCTAACTTGGGCCCAAATTGTAAAATGGTCTTATCTATTGGCGATTTCGTCCCAATTCACATTCCAAGTGATATTCGGCATGCTAATTACATTGCCGGTTGCGAAATTGCATTATCTCTTATAGTGTCCGAGATATGGACTATCAATAATTTACACCTTAGGCTCTGTTTCTAACTTGGGCCCAAATTGTAAAATGGTCTTATCTATTGGCGATTTCGTTCCAATTCACATTCCAAGTAATATTCGGCATGCTAATTACATTGCCGGTTGCCAAATTGCATTATCTCTTATAGTTTCCGAGATATGGACTATCGATAATTTACACCTTAGGCTCTGCTTCTAACTTGGGCCCAAATTGTAAAATGGTCTTATCTATTGGCGATTTCGTTCCAATTCACATTCCAAGTAATATTCGGCATGCTAATTACATTGCCGGTTGCCAAATTGCATTATCTCTTAGAGTTTCCGAGATATGGACTATCGATAATTTACACCTTAGTCTCTGCTTCTAACTTGGGCCCAAATTGTAAAATGGTCTTATCTATTGGCGATTTCGTTCCAATTCACACTCCAAGTAATATTTGGCATGCTAATTACATTGCCGGTTGCCAAATTGCATTATCTCTTATAGTTTCCGAGATATGGACTATCAATAATTTACACCTTAAGCTCTGCTTCTAACTTGGGCCCAAATTGTAAAATGGTCTTATCTATTGGCGATTTCGTTCCAATTCACATTCCAAGTAATATTCGGCATGCTAATTACATTGCCGGTTGCGAAATTGCATTATCTCTTATAGTTTCCGAGATATGGACTATCAATAATTTACACCTTAGGCTCTGCTTCTAACTTGGGCCCAAATTGTAAAATGGTCTTATCTATTGGCGATTTCGTTCCAATTCACATTCCAAGTAATATTCGGCATGCTAATTACATTGCCGGTTGCCAAATTGCATTATCTCTTATAGTTTCCGAGATATGGACTATCGATAATTTACACCTTAGGCTCTGCTTCTAACTTGGGCCCAAATTGTAAAATGGTCTTATCTATTGGCGATTTCGTTCCAATTCACATTCCAAGTAATATTCGGCATGCTAATTACATTGCCGGTTGCCAAATTGCATTATCTCTTATAGTTTCCGATATATGGACTATCGATAATTTACACCTTAGGCTCTACTTCTAACTTGGGCCCAAATTGTAAAATGGTCTTATCTATTGGCGATTTCGTTCCAATTCACATTCCAAGTAATATTCGGCATGCTAATTACATTGCCGGTTACCAAATTGCATTAACTCTTATAGTTTCCGAGATATGGACTATCGATAATTTACACCTTAGGCTCTGCTTCTAACTTAGGCCCAAATTGTAAAATGGTCTTATCTATTGGCGATTTCGTTCCAATTCACATTCCAAGTAATATTCGGCATGCTAATTACGTTACCGGTTGCCAAATTGCATTATCTCTTATAGTTTCCGAGATATGGACTATCGATAATTTACACCATAGGCTCTGCTTATAACTTGGGCCCAAATTGTAAAATGGTCTTATCTATTGGCGATTTCGTTCCAATTCACATTCCAAGTAATATTCGGCATGCTAATTACATTGCCGGTTGCCAAATTGCATTATCTCTTATAGTTTCCGAGATATGGACTATCGATAATTTACACCTTAGGCTCTGCTTCTAACTTGGGCCCAAATTGTAAAATGGTCTTATCTATAGGCGATTTCGTTCCAATTCACATTCCAAGTAATATTCGGCATGCTAATTACATTGCCGGTTGCCAAATTGCATTATCTCTTATAGTTTCCGAGATATGGACTATCGATAATTTACACCTTAGGCTCTGCTTCTAACTTGGGCCCAAATTGTAAAATGGTCTTATCTATTGGCGATTTCGTTCCAATTCACATTCCAAGTAATATTCGGCATGCTAATTACATTGCCGGTTGCCAAATTGCATTATCTCTTATAGTTTCCGAGATATGGACTATCGATAATTTACACCTTAGGCTCTGCTTCTAACTTGGGCCCAAATTGTAAAATGGTCTTATCTATTGGCGATTTCGTCCCAATTCACATTCCAAGTGATATTCGGCATGCTAATTACATTGCCGGTTGCGAAATTGCATTATCTCTTATAGTTTCCGAGATATGGACTATCAATAATTTACACCTTAGGCTCTGCTTCTAACTTGGGCCCAAATTGTAAAATGGTCTTATCTATTGACGATTTCGTTCCAATTCACATTCCAAGTAATATTCGGCATGCTAATTACATTGCCGGTTGCCAAATTGCATTATCTCTTATAGTTTCCGAGATATGGACTATCGATAATTTACACCTTAGGCTCTGCTTCTAACTTGGGCCCAAATTGTAAAATGGTCTTATCTATTGGCGATTTCGTCCCAATTCACATTCCAAGTAATATTCGGCTTGCTAATTACATTGCCGGTTGCCAAATTGCATTATCTCTTATAGTTTCCGAGATATGGACTATCGATAATTTACACCTTAGGCTCTGCTTCTAACTTGGGCCCAAATTGTAAAATGGTCTTATCTATTGGCGATTTCGTTCCAATTCACATTCCAAGTAATATTCGGCATGCTAATTACATTGCCGGTTGCCAAATTGCATTATCTCTTATAGTTTCCGAGATATGGACTATCAATAATTTACACCTTAGGCTCTGCTTCTAACTTGGGCCCAAATTGTAAAATGGTCTTATCTATTGGCGATTTCGTTCCAATTCACATTCCAAGTAATATTCGGCATGCTAATTACATTGCCGGTTGCCAAATTGCATTATCTCTTATAGTTTCCGAGATATGGACTATCGATAATTTACACCTTAGGCTCTGCTTCTAACTTGGGCCCAAATTGTAAAATGGTCTTACCTATTGGCGATTTCGTTCCAATTCACACTACAAGTAATATTCGGCATGCTAATTACATTTCCGGTTGCGAAATTGCATTATCTCTTATAGTTTCCGAGATATGGACTATCAATAATTTACACCTTAGGCTCTGCTTCTAACTTGGGCCCAAATTGTAAAATGGTCTTATCTATTGGCGATTTCGTTCCAATTCACATTCCAAGTAATATTCGGCATGCTAATTACATTGCCGGTTGCCAAATTGCATTATCTCTTATAGTTTCCGAGATATGGACTATCGATAATTTACACCTTAGGCTCTGCTTCTAACTTGGGCCCAAATTGTAAAATGGTCTTATCTATTGGCGATTTCGTTCCAATTCACATTCCAAGTAATATTCGGCATGCTAATTACATTGCCGGTTGGCAAATTGCATTATCTCTTATAGTTTCCGAGATATGGACTATCGATAATTTACACCTTAGGCTCTGCTTCTAACTTGGGCCCAAATTGTAAAATGGTCTTATCTATTGGCGATTTCGTCCCAATTCACATTCCAAGTGATATTTGGCATGCTAATTACATTGCCGACTGCGAAATTGCATTATCTCTTATAGTTTCCGAGATATGGACTATCAATAATTTACACCTTAGGCTCTGCTTCTAACTTGGGCCCAAATTGTAAAATGGTCTTATCTATTGGCGATTTCGTTCCAATTCACATTCCAAGTAATATTCGGCATGCTAATTACATTGCCGGTTGCCAAATTGCATTATCTCTTATAGTTTCCGAGATATGGACTATCGATAATTTACACCTTAGGCTCTGCTTCTAACTTGGGCCCAAATTGTAAAATGGTCTTATCTATTGGCGATTTCGTTCCAATTCACATTCCAAGTAATACTCGGCATGCTAATTACATTGCCGGTTGCCAAATTGCATTATCTCTTATAGTTTCCGAGATATGGACTATCGATAATTTACACCTTAGGCTCTGCTTCTAACTTGGGCCCAAATTGTAAAATGGTCTTATCTATTGGCGATTTCGTTCCAATTCACAGTCCAAGTAATATTCGGCATGCTAATTACATTGCCGGTTGCCAAATTGCATTATCTCTTATAGTTTCCGAGATATGGACTATCGATAATTTACACCTTAGGCTCTGCTTCTAACTTGGGCCCAAATTGTAAAATGGTCTTATCTATTGGCGATTTCGTTCCAATTCACACTCCAAGTAATATTCGGCATGCTAATTACATTGCCGGTTGCGAAATTGCATTATCTCTTATAGTTTCCGAGATATGGACTATCAATAATTTACACCTTAGGCTCTGCTTCTAACTTGGGCCCAAATTGTAAAATGGTCTTATCTATTGGCCATTTCGTTCCAATTCACATTCCAAGTAATATTCGGTATGCTAATTACATTGCCGGTTGCCAAATTGCATTATCTCTTATAGTTTCCGAGATATGGACTATCGATAATTTACACCTTAGGCTCTGCTTCTAACTTGGGCCCAAATTGTAAAATGGTCTTATCTATTGGCGATTTCGTTCCAATTCACATTCCAAGTAATATTCTCCATGCTAATTACATTGCCGGTTGCCAAATTGCATTATCTCTTATAATTTCCGAGATATGGACTATCGATAATTTACACCTTAGCCTCTGCTTCTAACTTGGGCCCAAATTGTAAAATGGTCTTATCTATTGGCGTTTTCGTTCCAATTCACATTCCAAGTAATATTCGGCATGCTAATTACATTGCCGGTTGCCAAATTGCATTATCTCTTATAGTTTCCGAGATATGGACTATCGATAATTTACACCTTAGGCTCTGCTTCTAACTTGGGCCCAAATTGTAAAATGGTCTTCTCTATTGGCGGTTTCGTTCCAATTCACATTCCAAGTAATATTCGGCATGCTAATTACATTGCCGGTTGCCAAATTGCATTATCTCTTATAGTTTCCGAGATATGGACTATCGATAATTTACACCATAGGCTCTGCTTATAACTTGGGCCCAAATTGTAAAATGGTCTTATCTATTGGCGATTTCGTTCCAATTCACATTCCAAGTAATATTCGGCATGCTAATTACATTTCCGGTTGCCAAATTGCATTATCTCTTATAGTTTCCGAGATATGGACTATCGATAATTTACACCTTAGGCTCTGCTTCTAACTTGGGCCCAAATTGTAAAATGGTCTTATCTATTGGCGATTTCGTTCCAATTCACATTCCAAGTAATATTCGGCATGCTAATTACATTGCCGGTTGCCAAATTGCATTATCTCTTATAGTTTCCGAGATATGGACTATCGATAATTTACACCTTAGGCTCTGCTTCTAACTTGGGCCCAAATTGTAAAATGGTCTTATCTATTGGCGATTTCGTTCCAATTCACATTCCAAGTAATATTCGGCATGCTAATTACATTGCCGGTTGCCAAATTGCATTATCTCTTATAGTTTCCGAGATATGGACTATCGATAATTTACACCTTAGGCTCTGCTTCTAACTTGGGCCCAAATTGTAAAATGGTCTTATCTATTGGCGATTTCGTTCCAATTCACATTCCAAGTAATATACGGCATGCTAATTACATTGCCGGTTGCCAAATTGCATTATCTCTTATAGTTTCCGAGATATGGACTATCGATAATTTACACCTTAGGCTCTGCTTCTAACTTGGGCCCAAATTGTAAAATGGTCTTATCTATTGGCGATTTCGTTCCAATTCACATTCCAAGTAATATTCGGCATGCTAATTACATTGCCGTATGCCAAATTGCATTATCTCTTATAGTTTCCGAGATATGGACTATCGATAATTTACACCTTAGGCTCTGCTTCTAACTTGGGCCCAAATTGTAAAATGGTCTTATCTATTGGCGATTTCGTCCCAATTCACATTCCAAGTGATATTCGGCATGCTAATTACATTGCCGGTTGCGAAATTGCATTATCTCTTATAGTTCCCGAGATATGGACTATCAATAATTTACACCTTAGGCTCTGTTTCTAACTTGGGCCCAAATTGTAAAATGGTCTTATCTATTGGCGATTTCGTTCCAATTCACATTCCAAGTAATATTCGGCATGCTAATTACATTGCCGGTTGCCAAATTGCATTATCTCTTATAGTTTCCGAGATATGGACTATCGATAATTTACACCTTAGGCTCTGCTTCTAACTTGGGCCCAAATTGTAAAATGGTCTTATCTATTGGCGATTTCGTTCCAATTCACATTCCAAGTAATACTCGGCATGCTAATTACATTGCCGGTTGCCAAATTGCATTATCTCTTATAGTTTCCGAGATATGGACTATCGATAATTTACACCTTAGGCTCTGCTTCTAACTTGGGCCCAAATTGTAAAATGGTCTTATCTATTGGCGATTTCGTTCCAATTCACAGTCCAAGTAATATTCGGCATGCTAATTACATTGCCGGTTGCCAAATTGCATTATCTCTTATAGTTTCCGAGATATGGACTATCGATAATTTACACCTTAGGCTCTGCTTCTAACTTGGGCCCAAATTGTAAAATGGTCTTATCTATTGGCGATTTCGTTCCAATTCACACTCCAAGTAATATTCGGCATGCTAATTACTGCTAATTATTGCCGGTTGCCAAATTGCATTATCTCTTATAGTTTCCGAGATATGGACTATCGATAATTTACACCTTAGGCTCTGCTTCTAACTTAGGCCCAAATTGTAAAATGGTCTTATCTATTGGCGATTTCGTCCCAATTCACATTCCAAGTAATATTCGGCATGCTAATTACATTGCCGGTTGCCAAATTGCATTATCTCTTATAGTTTCCGAGATATGGACTATCGATAATTTACACCTTAGGCTCTGCTTCTAACTTGGGCCCAAATTGTAAAATGGTCTTATCTATTGGCGATTTCGTTCCAATTCACATTCCAAGTAATATTCGGCATGCTAATTACATTGCCGGTTGCCAAATTGCATTATCTCTTATAGTTTCCGAGATATGGACTATCGATAATTTACACCTTAGCCTCTGCTTCTAACTTGGGCCCAAATTGTAAAATGGTCTTATCTATTGGAATTTTCGTTTCAATTCACATTCCAAGTAATATTCGGCATGCTAATTACATTGCCGGTTGCCAAATTGCATTATCTCTTATAGTTTCCGAGATATGGACTATCGATAATTTACACCTTAGGCTCTGCTTCTAACTTGGGCCCAAATTGTAAAATGGTCTTATCTATTGGCGATTTCGTCCCAATTCACATTCCAAGTGATATTCGGCATGCTAATTACATTGCCGATTGCGAAATTGCATTATCTCTTATAGTTTCCGAGATATGGACTATCAATAATTTACACCTTAGGCTCTGCTTCTAACTTGGGCCCAAATTGTAAAATGGTCTTATCTATTGGCGATTTCGTTCCAATTCACATTCCAAGTAATATTCGGCATGCTAATTACATTGCCGGTTGCCAAATTGCATTATCTCTTATAGTTTCCGAGATATGGACTATCGATAATTTACACCTTAGGCTCTGCTTCTAACTTGGGCCCAAATTGTAAAATGGTCTTATCTATTGGCGATTTCGTTCCAATTCACATTCCAAGTAATACTCGGCATGCTAATTACATTGCCGGTTGCCAAATTGCATTATCTCTTATAGTTTCCGAGATATGGACTATCGATAATTTACACCTTAGGCTCTGCTTCTAACTTGGGCCCAAATTGTAAAATGGTCTTATCTATTGGCGATTTCGTTCCAATTCACAGTCCAAGTAATATTCGGCATGCTAATTACATTGCCGGTTGCCAAATTGCATTATCTCTTATAGTTTCCGAGATATGGACTATCGATTATTTACACCTTAGGCTCTGCTTCTAACTTGGGCCCAAATTGTAAAATGGTCTTATCTATTGGCGATTTCGTTCCAATTCACACTCCAAGTAATATTCGGCATGCTAATTACATTGCCGGTTGCGAAATTGCATTATCTCTTATAGTTTCCGAGATATGGACTATCAATAATTTACACCTTAGGCTCTGCTTCTAACTTGGGCCCAAATTGTAAAATGGTCTTATCTATTGGCGATTTCGTTCCAATTCACATTCCAAGTAATATTCGGCATGCTAATTACATTGCCGGTTGCCAAATTGCATTATCTCTTATAGTTTCCGAGATATGGACTATCGATAATTTACACCTTAGGCTCTGCTTCTAACTTGGGCCCAAATTGTAAAATGGTCTTATCTATTGGCGATTTCGTTCCAATTCACATTCCAAGTAATATTCTCCATGCTAATTACATTGCCGGTTGCCAAATTGCATTATCTCTTATAATTTCCGAGATATGGACTATCGATAATTTACACCTTAGCCTCTGCTTCTAACTTGGGCCCAAATTGTAAAATGGTCTTATCTATTGGCGTTTTCGTTCCAATTCACATTCCAAGTAATATTCGGCATGCTAATTACATTGCCGGTTGCCAAATTGCATTATCTCTTATAGTTTCCGAGATATGGACTATCAATAATTTACACCTTAGGCTCTGCTTCTAACTTGGGCCCAAATCGTAAAATGGTCTTCTCTATTGGCGGTTTCGTTCCAATTCACATTCCAAGTAATATTCGGCATGCTAATTACATTGCCGGTTGCCAAATTGCATTATCTCTTATAGTTTCCGAGATCTGGACTATCGATAATTTACACCATAGGCTCTGCTTATAACTTGGGCCCAAATTGTAAAATGGTCTTATCTATTGGCGATTTCGTTCCAATTCACAATCCAAGTAATATTCGGCATGCTAATTACATTGCCGGTTGCCAAATTGCATTATCTCTTATAGTTTCCGAGATATGGACTATCGATAATTTACACCTTAGGCTCTGCTTCTAACTTGGGCCCAAATTGTAAAATGGTCTTATCTATTGGCGATTTCGTTCCAATTCACATTCCAAGTAATATTCGGCATGCTAATTACATTGCCGGTTGCCAAATTGCATTATCTCTTATAGTTTCCGAGATATGGACTATCGATAATTTACACCTTAGGCTCTGCTTCTAACTTGGGCCCAAATTGTAAAATGATCTTATCTATTGGCGATTTCGTTCCAATTCACATTCCAAGTAATATTCGGCATGCTAATTACATTGCCGGTTGCCAAATTGCATTATCTCTTAGAGTTTCCGAGATATGGACTATCGATAATTTACACCTTAGGCTCTGCTTCTGACTTGGGCCCAAATTGTAAAATGGTCTTATCTATTGGCGATTTCGTCCCAATTCACATTCCAAGTGATATTCGGCATGCTAATTACATTGCCGGTTGCGAAATTGCATTATCTCTTATAGTGTCCGAGATATGGACTATCAATAATTTACACCTTAGGCTCTGTTTCTAACTTGGGCCCAAATTGTAAAATGGTCTTATCTATTGGCGATTTCGTTCCAATTCACATTCCAAGTAATATTCGGCATGCTAATTACATTGCCGGTTGCCAAATTGCATTATCCCTTATAGTTTCCGAGATATGGACTATCGATAATTTACACCTTAGGCTCTGCTTCTAACTTAGGCCCAAATTGTAAAATGGTCTTATCTATTGGCGATTTCGTCCCAATTCACATTCCAAGCAATATTCGGCATGCTAATTACATTGCCGGTTGCCAAATTGCATTATCTCTTATAGTTTCCGAGATATGGACTATCGATAATTTACACCTTAGGCTCTGCTTCTAACTTGGGCCCAAATTGTAAAATGGTCTTATCTATTGGCGATTTCGTTCCAATTCACATTCCAAGTAATATTCGGCATGCTAATTACATTGCCGGTTGCCAAATTGCATTATCTCTTATAGTTTCCGAGATATGGACTATCGATAATTTACACCTTAGGCTCTGCTTCTAACTTGGGCCCAAATTGTAAAATGGTCTTATCTATTGGCGATTTCGTTCCAATTCACATTCCAAGTAATATTCGGCATGCTAATTACATTGCCGGTTGCCAAATTGCATTATCTCTTATAGTTTCCGAGATATGGACTATCGATAATTTACACCTTAGCCTCTGCTTCTAACTTGGGCCCAAATTGTAAAATGGTCTTATCTATTGGCGTTTTCGTTCCAATTCACATTCCAAGTAATATTCGGCATGCTAATTACATTGCCGGTTGCCAAATTGCATTATCTCTTATAGTTTCCGAGATATGGACTATCGATAATTTACACCTTAGGCTCTGCTTCTAACTTGGGCCCAAATTGTAAAATGGTCTTCTCTATTGGCGATTTCGTTCCAATTCACATTCCAAGTAATATTCGGCATGCTAATTACATTGCCGGTTGCCAAATTGCATTATCTCTTATAGTTTCCGAGATATGGACTATCGATAATTTACACCTTAGGCTCTGCTTCTAACTTGGGCCCAAATTGTAAAATGGTCTTATCTATTGGCGATTTCGTTCCAATTCACATTCCAAGTAATATTCGGCATGCTAATTACATTGCCGGTTGCCAAATTGCATTATCTCTTATAGTTTCCGAGATATGGACTATCGATAATTTACACCTTAGGCTCTGCTTCTAACTTGGGCCCAAATTGTAAAATGGTCTTCTCTATTGGCGATTTCGTTCCAATTCACATTCCAAGTAATATTCGGCATGCTAATTACATTGCCGGTTGCCAAATTGCATTATCTCTTATAGTTTCCGAGATATGGACTATCGATAATTTACACCTTAGGCTCTGCTTCTAACTTGGACCCAAATTGTAAAATGGTCTTCTCTATTGGCGATTTTGTTCCAATTCACATTCCAAGTAATATTCGGCATGCTAATTACATTGCCGGTTGCCAAATTGCATTATCTCTTATAGTTTCCGAGATATGGACTATCGATAATTTACACCTTAGGCTCTGCTTCTAACTTGGGCCCAAATTGTAAAATGGTCTTATCTATTGGCGATTTCGTTCCAATTCACACTCCAAGTAATATTCGGCATGCTAATTACATTGCCGGTTGCGAAATTGCATTATCTCTTATAGTTCCGAGATATGGACTATCAATAATTTACACCTTAGGCTCTGCTTCTAACTTGGGCCCAAATTGTAAAATGGTCTTATCTATTGGCGATTTCGTTCCAATTCACATTCCAAGTAATATTCGGCATGCTAATTACATTGCCGGTTGCCAAATTGCATTATCTCTTATAGTTTCCGAGATATGGACTATCGATAATTTACACCTTAGGCTCTGCTTCTAACTTGGGCCCAAATTGTAAAATGGTCTTATCTATTGGCGATTTCGTTCCAATTCACATTCCAAGTAATATTCTCCATGCTAATTACATTGCCGGTTGCCAAATTGCATTATCTCTTATAATTTCCGAGATATGGACTATCGATAATTTACACCTTAGGCTCTGCTTCTAACTTGGGCCCAAATTGTAAAATGGTCTTATCTATTGGCGATTTCGTTCCAATTCACATTCCAAGTAATATTCTCCATGCTAATTACATTGCCGGTTGCCAAATTGCATTATCTCTTATAATTTCCGAGATATGGACTATCGATAATTTACACCTTAGCCTCTGCTTCTAACTTGGGCCCAAATTGTAAAATGGTCTTATCTATTGGCGTTTTCGTTCCAATTCACATTCCAAGTAATATTCGGCATGCTAATTACATTGCCGGTTGCCAAATTGCATTATCTCTTATAGTTTCCGAGATATGGACTATCGATAATTTACACCTTAGGCTCTGCTTCTAACTTGGGCCCAAATTGTAAAATGGTCTTCTCTATTGGCGGTTTCGTTCCAATTCACATTCCAAGTAATATTCGGCATGCTAATTACATTGACGGTTGCCAAATTGCATTATCTCTTATAGTTTCCGAGATATGGACTATCGATAATTTACACCATAGGCTCTGCTTATAACTTGGGCCCAAATTGTAAAATGGTCTTATCTATTGGCGATTTCGTTCCAATTCACATTCCAAGTAATATTCGGCATGCTAATTACATTGCCGGTTGCCAAATTGCATTATCTCTTATAGTTTCCGAGATATGGACTATCGATAATTTACACCTTAGGCTCTGCTTCTAACTTGGGCCCAAATTGTAAAATGGTCTTATCTATTGGCGATTTCGTTCCAATTCACATTCCAAGTAATATTCGGCATGCTAATTACATTGCCGGTTGCCAAATTGCATTATCTCTTATAGTTTCCGAGATATGGACTATCGATAATTTACACCTTAGGCTCTGCTTCTAACTTGGGCCCAAATTGTAAAATGGTCTTCTCTATTGGCGATTTTGTTCCAATTCACATTCCAAGTAATATTCGGCATGCTAATTACATTGCCGGTTGCCAAATTGCATTATCTCTTATAGTTTCCGAGATATGGACTATCGATAATTTACACCTTAGGCTCTGCTTCTAACTTGGGCCCAAATTGTAAAATGGTCTTATCTATTGGCGATTTCGTTCCAATTCACACTCCAAGTAATATTCGGCATGCTAATTACATTGCCGGTTGCGAAATTGCATTATCTCTTATAGTTTCCGAGATATGGACTATCAATAATTTACACCTTAGGCTCTGCTTCTAACTTGGGCCCAAATTGTAAAATGGTCTTATCTATTGGCGATTTCGTTCCAATTCACATTCCAAGTAATATTCGGCATGCTAATTACATTGCCGGTTGCCAAATTGCATTATCTCTTAAAGTTTCCGAGATATGGACTATCGATAATTTACACCTTAGGCTCTGCTTCTAACTTGGGCCCAAATTGTAAAATGGTCTTATCTATTGGCGATTTCGTTCCAATTCACATTCCAAGTAATATTCTCCATGCTAATTACATTGCCGGTTGCCAAATTGCATTATCTCTTATAATTTCCGAGATATGGACTATCGATAATTTACACCTTAGCCTCTGCTTCTAACTTGGGCCCAAATTGTAAAATGGTCTTATCTATTGGCGTTTTCGTTCCAATTCACATTCCAAGTAATATTCGGCATGCTAATTACATTGCCGGTTGCCAAATTGCATTATCTCTTATAGTTTCCGAGATATGGACTATCGATAATTTACACCTTAGGCTCTGCTTCTAACTTGGGCCCAAATTGTAAAATGGTCTTATCTATTGGCGATTTCGTTCCAATTCACAGTCCAAGTAATATTCGGCATGCTAATTACATTGCCGGTTGCCAAATTGCATTATCTCTTATAGTTTCCGAGATATGGACTATCGATAATTTACACCTTAGGCTCTGCTTCTAACTTGGGCCCAAATTGTAAAATGGTCTTATCTATTGGCGATTTCGTTCCAATTCACACTCCAAGTAATATTCGGCATGCTAATTACATTGCCGGTTGCCAAATTGCATTATCTCTTATAGTTTCCGAGATATGGACTATCGATAATTTACACCTTACGCTCTGCTTCTAACTTGGGCCCAAATTGTAAAATGGTCTTATCTATTGGCGATTTCGTTCCAATTCACATTCCAAGTAATATTCTCCATGCTAATTACATTGCCGGTTGCCAAATTGCATTATCTCTTATAGTTTCCGAGATATGGACTATCGATAATTTACACCTTAGGCTCTGCTTCTAACTTGGGCCCAAATTGTAAAATGGTCTTATCTATTGGCGATTTCGTTCCAATTCACATTCCAAGTAATATTCTCCATGCTAATTACATTGCCGGTTGCCAAATTGCATTATCTCTTATAATTTCCGAGATATGGACTATCGATAATTTACACCTTAGCCTCTGCTTCTAACTTGGGCCCAAATTGTAAAATGGTCTTATCTATTGGCGTTTTCGTTCCAATTCACATTCCAAGTAATATTCGGCATGCTAATTACATTGCCGGTTGCCAAATTGCATTATCTCTTATAGTTTCCGAGATATGGACTATCGATAATTTACACCTTAGGCTCTGCTTCTAACTTGGGCCCAAATTGTAAAATGGTCTTCTCTATTGGCGGTTTCGTTCCAATTCACATTCCAAGTAATATTCGGCATGCTAATTACATTGCCGGTTGCCAAATTGCATTATCTCTTATAGTTTCCGAGATATGGACTATCGATAATTTACACCTTAGGCTCTGCTTCTAACTTGGGCCCAAATTGTAAAATGGTCTTATCTATTGGCGATTTCGTTCCAATTCACATTCCAAGTAATACTCGGCATGCTAATTACATTGCCGGTTGCCAAATTGCATTATCTCTTATAGTTTCCGAGATATGGACTATCGATAATTTACACCTTAGGCTCTGCTTCTAACTTGGGCCCAAATTGTAAAATGGTCTTATCTATTGGCGATTTCGTTCCAATTCACAGTCCAAGTAATATTCGGCATGCTAATTACATTGCCGGTTGCCAAATTGCATTATCTCTTATAGTTTCCGAGATATGGACTATCGATAATTTACACCTTAGGCTCTGCTTCTAACTTGGGCCCAAATTGTAAAATGGTCTTATCTATTGGCGATTTCGTTCCAATTCACATTCCAAGTAATACTCGGCATGCTAATTACATTGCCGGTTGCCAAATTGCATTATCTCTTATAGTTTCCGAGATATGGACTATCGATAATTTACACCTTAGGCTCTGCTTCTAACTTGGGCCCAAATTGTAAAATGGTCTTATCTATTGGCAATTTCGTTCCAATTCACATTCCAAGTAATATTCGGCATGCTAATTACATTGCCGGTTGCCAAATTGCATTATCTCTTATAGTTTCCGAGATATGGACTATCGATAATTTACACCTTAGGCTCTGCTTCTAACTTGGGCCCAAATTGTAAAATGGTCTTATCTATTGGCGATTTCATTCCAATTCACATTCCAAGTAATATTCTCCATGCTAATTACATTGCCGGTTGCCAAATTGCATTATCTCTTATAGTTTCCGAGATATGGACTATCGATAATTTACACCTTAGGCTCTGCTTCTAACTTGGGCCCAAATTGTAAAATGGCCTTATCTATTGGCGATTTCGTTCCAATTCACATTCCAAGTAATATTCTTCATGCTAATTACATTGCCGGTTGCCAAATTGCATTATCTCTTATAATTTCCGAGATATGGACTATCGATAATTTACACCTTAGCCTCTGCTTCTAACTTGGGCCCAAATTGTAAAATGGTCTTATCTATTGGCGTTTTCGTTCCAATTCACATTCCAAGTAATATTCGGCATGCTAATTACATTGCCGTTTGCCAAATTGCATTATCTCTTATAGTTTCCGAGATATGGACTATCGATAATTTACACCTTAGGCTCTGCTTCTAACTTGGGCCCAAATTGTAAAATGGTCTTCTCTATTGGCGGTTTCGTTCCAATTCACATTCCAAGTAATATTCGGCATGCTAATTACATTGCCGGTTGCCAAATTGCATTATCTCTTATAGTTTCCGAGATATGGACTATCGATAATTTACACCTTAGGCTCTGCTTCTAACTTGGGCCCAAATTGTAAAATGGTCTTATCTATTGGCGATTTCGTTCCAATTCACATTCCAAGTAATATTCTCCATGCTAATTACATTGCCGGTTGCCAAATTGCATTATCTCTTATAATTTCCGAGATATGGACTATCGATAATTTACACCTTAGCCTCTGCTTCTAACTTGGGCCCAAATTGTAAAATGGTCTTATCTATTGGCGTTTTCGTTCCAATTCACATTCCAAGTAATATTCGGCATGCTAATTACATTGCCGGTTGCCAAATTGCATTATCTCTTATAGTTTCCGAGATATGGACTATCGATAATTTACACCTTAGGCTCTGCTTCTAACTTGGGCCCAAATTGTAAAATGGTCTTCTCTATTGGCGGTTTCGTTCCAATTCACATTCTAAGTAATATTCGGCATGCTAATTACATTGCCGGTTGCCAAATTGCATTATCTCTTATAGTTTCCGAGATATGGACTATCGATAATTTACACCATAGGCTCTGCTTATAACTTGGGCCCTAATTGTAAAATGGTCTTATCTATTGGCGATTTCGTTCCAATTCACATTCCCAGTAATATTCGGCATGCTAATTACATTGCCGGTTGCCAAATTGCATTATCTCTTATAGTTTCCGAGATATGGACTATCGATAATTTACACCTTAGGCTCTGCTTCTAACTTGGGCCCAAATTGTAAAATGGTCTTATCTATTGGCGATTTCGTTCCAATTCACATTCCAAGTAATATTCGGCATGCTAATTACATTGCCGGTTGCCAAATTGCATTATCTCTTATAGTTTCCGAGATATGGACTATCGATAATTTACACCTTAGGCTCTGCTTCTAACTTGGGCCCAAATTGTAAAATGGTCTTCTCTATTGGCGATTTTGTTCCAATTCACATTCCAAGTAATATTCGGCATGCTAATTACATTGCCGGTTGCCAAATTGCATTATCTCTTATAGTTTCCGAGATATGGACTATCGATAATTTACACCTTAGGCTCTGCTTCTAACTTGGGCCCAAATTGTAAAATGGTCTTATCTATTGGCGATTTCGTTCCAATTCACACTCCAAGTAATATTCGGCATGCTAATTACATTGCCGGTTGCGAAATTGCATTATCTCTTATAGTTTCCGAGATATGGACTATCAATAATTTACACCTTAGGCTCTGCTTCTAACTTGGGCCCAAATTGTAAAATGGTCTTATCTATTGGCGATTTCGTTCCAATTCACATTCCAAGTAATATTCGGCATGCTAATTACATTGCCGGTTGCCAAATTGCATTATCTCTTATAGTTTCCGAGATATGGACTATCGATAATTTACACCTTAGGCTCTGCTTCTAACTTGGGCCCAAATTGTAAAATGGTCTTATCTATTGGCGATTTCGTTCCAATTCACATTCCAAGTAATATTCTCCATGCTAATTACATTGCCGGTTGCCAAATTGCATTATCTCTTATAATTTCCGAGATATGGACTATCGATAATTTACACCTTAGCCTCTGCTTCTAACTTGGGCCCAAATTGTAAAATGGTCTTATCTATTGGCGTTTTCGTTCCAATTCACATTCCAAGTAATATTCGGCATGCTAATTACATTGCCGGTTGCCAAATTGCATTATCTCTTATAGTTTCCGAGATATGGACTATCGATAATTTACACCTTAGGCTATGCTTCTAACTTGGGCCCAAATTGTAAAATGGTCTTATCTATTGGCGATTTCGTTCCAATTCACAGTCCTAGTAATATTCGGCATGCTAATTACATTGCTGGTTGCCAAATTGCATTATCTCTTATAGTTTCCGAGATATGGACTATCGATAATTTACACCTTAGGCTCTGCTTCTAACTTGGGCCCAAATTGTAAAATGGTCTTATCTATTGGCGATTTCGTTCCAATTCACACTCCAAGTAATATTCGGCATGCTAATTACATTGCCGGTTGCGAAATTGCATTATCTCTTATAGTTTCCGAGATATGGACTATCAATAATTTACACCTTAGGCTCTGCTTCTAACTTGGGCCCAAATTGTAAAATGGTCTTATCTATTGGCGATTTCGTTCCAATTCACATTCCAAGTAATATTCGGCATGCTAATTACATTGCCGGTTGCCAAATTGCATTATCTCTTATAGTTTCCGAGATATGGACTATCGATAATTTACACCTTAGGCTCTGCTTCTAACTTGGGCCCAAATTGTAAAATGGTCTTATCTATTGGCGATTTCGTTCCAATTCACATTCCAAGTAATATTCTCCATGCTAATTACATTGCCGGTTGCCAAATTGCATTATCTCTTATAATTTCCGAGATATGGACTATCGATAATTTACACCTTAGCCTCTGCTTCTAACTTGGGGCCAAATTGTAAAATGGTCTTATCTATTGGCGTTTTCGTTCCAATTCACATTCCAAGTAATATTCGGCATGCTAATTACATTGCCGTTTGCCAAATTGCATTATCTCTTATAGTTTCCGAGATATGGACTATCGATAATTTACACCTTAGGCTCTGCTTCTAACTTGGGCCCAAATTGTAAAATGGTCTTATCTATTGGCGATTTCGTTCCAATTCACATTCCAAGTAATATTCTCCATGCTAATTACATTGCCGGTTGCCAAATTGCATTATCTCTTATAATTTCCGAGATATGGACTATCGATAATTTACACCTTAGCCTCTGCTTCTAACTTGGGGCCAAATTGTAAAATGGTCTTATCTATTGGCGTTTTCGTTCCAATTCACATTCCAAGTAATATTCGGCATGCTAATTACATTGCCGGTTGCGAAATTGCATTATCTCTTATAGTTTCCGAGATATGGACTATCAATAATTTACACCTTAGGCTCTGCTTCTAACTTGGGCCCAAATTGTAAAATGGTCTTATCTATTGGCGATTTCGTTCCAATTCACATTCCAAGTAATATTCGGCATGCTAATTACATTGCCGGTTGCCAAATTGCATTATCTCTTATAGTTTCCGAGATATGGACTATCGATAATTTACACCTTAGGCTCTGCTTCTAACTTGGGCCCAAATTGTAAAATGGTCTTATCTATTGGCGATTTCGTTCCAATTCACATTCCAAGTAATATTCTCCATGCTAATTACATTGCCGGTTGCCAAATTGCATTATCTCTTATAATTTCCGAGATATGGACTATCGATAATTTACACCTTAGCCTCTGCTTCTAACTTGGGCCCAAATTGTAAAATGGTCTTATCTATTGGCGTTTTCGTTCCAATTCACATTCCAAGTAATATTCGGCGTGCTAATTACATTGCCGGTTGCCAAATTGCATTATCTCTTATAGTTTCCGAGATATGGACTATCGATAATTTACACCTTAGGCTCTGCTTCTAACTTGGGCCCAAATTGTAAAATGGTCTTATCTATTGGCGATTTCGTTCCAATTCACAGTCCAAGTAATATTCGGCATGCTAATTACATTGCTGGTTGCCAAATTGCATTATCTCTTATAGTTTCCGAGATATGGACTATCGATAATTTACACCTTAGGCTCTGCTTCTAACTTGGGCCCAAATTGTAAAATGGTCTTATCTATTGGCGATTTCGTTCCAATTCACACTCCAAGTAATATTCGGCATGCTAATTACATTGCCGGTTGCGAAATTGCATTATCTCTTATAGTTTCCGAGATATGGACTATCAATAATTTACACCTTAGGCTCTGCTTCTAACTTGGGCCCAAATTGTAAAATGGTCTTATCTATTGGCGATTTCGTTCCAATTCACATTCCAAGTAATATTCGGCATGCTAATTACATTGCCGGTTGCCAAATTGCATTATCTCTTATAGTTTCCGAGATATGGACTATCGATAATTTACACCTTAGGCTCTGCTTCTAACTTGGGCCCAAATTGTTAAATGGTCTTATCTATTGGCGATTTCGTTCCAATTCACATTCCAAGTAATATTCTCCATGCTAATTACATTGCCGGTTGCCAAATTGCATTATCTCTTATAGTTTCCGAGATATGGACTATCGATAATTTACACCTTAGGCTCTGCTTCTAACTTGGGCCCAAATTGTAAAATGGTCTTATCTATTGGCGATTTCGTTCCAATTCACATTCCAAGTAATATTCTCCATGCTAATTACATTGCCGGTTGCCAAATTGCATTATCTCTTATAATTTCCGAGATATGGACTATCGATAATTTACACCTTAGCCTCTGCTTCTAACTTGGGCCAAAATTGTAAAATGGTCTTATCTATTGGCGTTTTCGTTCCAATTCACATTCCAAGTAATATTCGGCATGCTAATTACATTGCCGGTTGCCAAATTGCATTATCTCTTATAGTTTCCGAGATATGGACTATCGATAATTTACACCTTAGGCTCTGCTTCTAACTTGGGCCCAAATTGTAAAATGGTCTTCTCTATTGGCGGTTTCGTTCCAATTCACATTCCAAGTAATATTCGGCATGCTAATTACATTGCCGGTTGCCAAATTGCATTATCTCTTATAGTTTCCGAGATATGGACTATCGATAATTTACACCTTAGGCTCTGCTTCTAACTTGGGCCCAAATTGTAAAATGGTCTTATCTATTGGCGATTTCGTTCCAATTCACATTCCAAGTAATACTCGGCAGGCTAATTACATTGCCGGTTGCCAAATTGCATTATCTCTTATAGTTTCCGAGATATGGACTATCGATAATTTACACCTTAGGCTCTGCTTCTAACTTGGGCCCAAATTGTAAAATGGTCTTATCTATTGGCGATTTCGTTCCAATTCACAGTCCAAGTAATATTCGGCATGCTAATTACATTGCCGGTTGCCAAATTGCATTATCTCTTATAGTTTCCGAGATATGGACTATCGATAATTTACACCTTAGGCTCTGCTTCTAACTTGGGCCCAAATTGTAAAATGGTCTTATCTATTGGCGATTTCGTTCCAATTCACATTCCAAGTAATACTCGGCATGCTAATTACATTGCCGGTTGCCAAATTGCATTATCTCTTATAGTTTCCGAGATATGGACTATCGATAATTTACACCTTAGGCTCTGCTTCTAACTTGGGCCCAAATTGTAAAATGGTCTTATCTATTGGCGATTTCGTTCCAATTCACAGTCCAAGTAATATTCGGCATGCTAATTACATTGCCGGTTGCCAAATTGCATTATCTCTTACAGTTTCCGAGATATGGACTATCGATAATTTACACCTGAGGCTCTGCTTCTAACTTGGGCCCAAATTGTAAAATGGTCTTATCTATTGGCGATTTCGTTCCAATTCACACTCCAAGTAATATTCGGCATGCTAATTACATTGCCGGTTGCGAAATTGCATTATCTCTTATAGTTTCCGAGATATGGACTATCAATAATTTACACCTTAGGCTCTGCTTCTAACTTGGGCCCAAATTGTAAAATGGTCTTATCTATTGGCGATTTCGTCCCAATTCACATTCCAAGTTATATTCGGCATGCTAATTACATTGCCGATTGCGAAATTGCATTATCTCTTATAGTTTCCGAGATATGGACTATCAATAATTTACACCTTAGGCTCTGCTTCTAACTTGGGCCCAAATTGTAAAATGGTCTTATCTATTGGCGATTTCGTTCCAATTCACATTCCAAGTAATATTCGGCATGCTAATTACATTGCCGGTTGCCAAATTGCATTATCTCTTATAGTTTCCGAGATATGGACTATCGATAATTTACACCTTAGGCTCTGCTTCTAACTTGGGCCCAAATTGTAAAATGGTCTTATCTATTGGCGATTTCGTTCCAATTCACATTCCAAGTAATATTCGGCATGCTAATTACATTGCCGGTTGCCAAATTGCATTATCTCTTATAGTTTCCGAGATATGGACTATCGATAATTTACACCTTAGGCTCTGCTTCTAACTTGGGCCCAAATTGTAAAATGGTCTTACCTATTGGCGATTTCGTTCCAATTCACACTCCAAGTAATATTCGGCATGCTAATTACATTTCCGGTTGCGAAATTGCATTATCTCTTATAGTTTCCGAGATATGGACTATCAATAATTTACACCTTAGGCTCTGCTTCTAACTTGGGCCCAAATTGTAAAATGGTCTTATCTATTGGCGATTTCGTTCCAATTCACATTCCAAGTAATATTCGGCATGCTAATTACATTGCCGGTTACCAAATTGCATTAACTCTTATAGTTTCCGAGATATGGACTATCGATAATTTACACCTTAGGCTCTGCTTCTAACTTGGGCCCAAATTGTAAAATGGTCTTATCTATTGGCGATTTCGTTCCAATTCACATTCCAAGTAATATTCGGCATGCTAATTACATTACCGGTTGCCAAATTGCATTATCTCTTATAGTTTCCGAGATATGGACTATCGATAATTTACACCATAGGCTCTGCTTATAACTTGGGCCCAAATTGTTAAATGGTCTTATCTATTGGCGATTTCGTTCCAATTCACATTCCAAGTAATATTCGGCATGCTAATTACATTGCCGGTTGCCAAATTGCATTATCTCTTATAGTTTCCGAGATATGGACTATCGATAATTTACACCTTAGGCTCTGCTTCTAACTTGGGCCCAAATTGTAAAATGGTCTTATCTATTGGCGATTTCGTTCCAATTCACATTCCAAGTAATATTCGGCATGCTAATTACATTGCCGGTTGCCAAATTGCATTATCTCTTATAGTTTCCGAGATATGGACTATCGATAATTTACACCTTAGGCTCTGCTTCTAACTTGGGCCCAAATTGTAAAATGGTCTTATCTATTGGCGATTTCGTCCCAATTCACATTCCAAGTGATATTCGGCATGCTAATTACATTGCCGGTTGCGAAATTGCATTATCTCTTATAGTTTCCGAGATATGGACTATCAATAATTTACACCTTAGGCTCTGCTTCTAACTTGGGCCCAAATTGTAAAATGGTCTTATCTATAGACGATTTCGTTCCAATTCACATTCCAAGTAATATTCGGCATGCTAATTACATTGCCGGTTGCCAAATTGCATTATCTCTTATAGTTTCCGAGATATGGACTATCGATAATTTACACCTTAGGCTCTGCTTCTAACTTGGGCCCAAATTGTAAAATGGTCTTATCTATTGGCGATTTCGTCCCAATTCACATTCCAAGTAATATTCGGCATGCTAATTACATTGCCGGTTGCCAAATTGCATTATCTCTTATAGTTTCCGAGATATGGACTATCAATAATTTACACCTTAGGCTCTGCTTCTAACTTGGGCCCAAATTGTAAAATGGTCTTATCTATTGGCGATTTCGTTCCAATTCACATTCCAAGTAATATTCGGCATGCTAATTACATTGCCGGTTGCCAAATTGCATTATCTCTTATAGTTTCCGAGATATGGACTATCGATAATTTACACCTTAGGCTCTGCTTCTAACTTGGGCCCAAATTGTAAAATGGTCTTACCTATTGGCGATTTCGTTCCAATTCACACTCCAAGTAATATTCGGCATGCTAATTACATTGCCGGTTGCGAAATTGCATTATCTCTTATAGTTTCCGAGATATGGACTATCAATAATTTACACCTTAGGCTCTGCTTCTAACTTGGGCCCAAATTGTAAAATGGTCTTATCTAGTGGCGATTTCGTTCCAATTCACATTCCAAGTAATAATCGGCATGCTAATTACATTGCCGGTTGCCAAATTGCATTATCTCTTATAGTTTCCGAGATATGGACCATCGATAATTTACACCTTAGGCTCTGCTTCTAACTTGGGCCCAAATTGTAAAATGGTCTTATCTATTGGCGATTTCGTTCCAATTCACATTCCAAGTAATATTCGGCATGCTAATTACATTGCCGATTGCGAAATTGCATTATCTCTTATAGTTTCCGAGATATGGACTATCAATAATTTACACCTTAGGCTCTGCTTCTAACTTGGGCCCAAATTGTAAAATGGTCTTATCTATTGGCGATTTCGTTCCAATTCACATTCCAAGTAATATTCGGCATGCTAATTACATTGCCGGTTGCCAAATTGCATTATCTCTTATAGTTTCCGAGATATGGACTATCGATAATTTACACCTTAGGCTCTGCTTCTAACTTGGGCCCAAATTGTAAAATGGTCTTATCTATTGGCGATTTCGTTCCAATTCACATTCCAAGTAATACTCGGCATGCTAATTACATTGCCGGTTGCCAAATTGCATTATCTCTTATAGTTTCCGAGATATGGACTATCGATAATTTACACCTTAGGCTCTGCTTCTAACTTGGGCCCAAATTGTAAAATGGTCTTATCTATTGGCGATTTCGTTCCAATTCACAATCCAAGTAATATTCGGCATGCTAATTACATTGCCGGTTGCCAAATTGCATTATCTCTTATAGTTTCCGAGACATGGACTATCGATAATTTACACCTTAGGCTCTGCTTCTAACTTGGGCCCAAATTGTAAAATGGTCTTATCTATTTTCGATTTCGTTCCAATTCACACTCCAAGTAATATTCGGCATGCTAATTACATTGCCGGTTGCGAAATTGCATTATCTCTTATAGTTTCCGAGATATGGACTATCAATAATTTACACCTTAGGCTCTGCTTCTAACTTGGGCCCAAATTGTAAAATGGTCTTATCTATTGGCGATTTCGTTCCAATTCACATTCCAAGTAATATTCGGCATGCTAATTACATTGCCGGTTGCCAAATTGCATTATCTCTTATAGTTTCCGAGATATGGACTATCGATAATTTACACCTTAGGCTCTGCTTCTAACTTGGGCCCAAATTGTAAAATGGTCTTATCTATTGGCGATTTCGTTCCAATTCACATTCCAAGTAATATTCTCCATGCTAATTACATTGCCGGTTGCTAAATTGCATTATCTCTTATAATTTCCGAGATATGGACTATCGATAATTTACACCTTAGCCTCTGCTTCTAACTTGGGCCCAAATTGTAAAATGGTCTTATCTATTGGCGTTTTCGTTCCAATTCACATTCCAAGTAATATTCGGCATGCTAATTACATTGCCGGTTGCCAAATAGCATTATCTCTTATAGTTTCCGAGATATGGACTATCGATAATTTACACCTTAGGCTCTGCTTCTAACTTGGGCCCAAATTGTAAAATGGTCTTCTCTATTGGCGGTTTCGTTCCAATTCACATTCCAAGTAATATTCGGCATGCTAATTACATTGCCTGTTGCCAAATTGCATTATCTCTTATAGTTTCCGAGATATGGACTATCGATAATTTACACCTTAGGCTCTGCTTCTAACTTAGGCCCAAATTGTAAAATGGTCTTATCTATTGGCGATTTCGTCCCAATTCACATTCCAAGTAATATTCGGCATGCTAATTACATTGCCGGTTGCCAAATTGCATTATCTCTTATAGTTTCCGAGATATGGACTATCGATAATTTACACCTTAGGCTCTGCTTCTAACTTGGGCCCAAATTGTAAAATGGTCTTATCTATTGGCGATTTCGTTCCAATTCACATTCCAAGTAATATTCGGCATGCTAATTACATTGCCGGTTGCCAAATTGCATTATCTCTTATAGTTTCCGAGATATGGACTATCGATAATTTACACCTTAGGCTCTGCTTCTAACTTGGGCCCAAATTGTAAAATAGTCTTATCTATTGGCGATTTCGTTCCAATTCACATTCCAAGTAATATTCGGCATGCTAATTACATTGCCGGTTGCCAAATTGCATTATCTCTTATAGTTTCCGAGATATGGACTATCGATAATTTACACCTTAGCCTCTGCTTCTAACTTGGGCCCAAATTGTAAAATGGTCTTATCTATTGGCGTTTTCGTTCCAATTCACATTCCAAGTAATATTCGGCATGCTAATTACATTGCCGGTTGCCAAATTGCATTATCTCTTATAGTTTCCGAGATATGGACTATCGATAATTTACACCTTAGGCTCTGCTTCTAACTTGGGCCCAAATTGTAAAATGGTCTTATCTATTGGCGATTTCGTCCCAATTCACATTCCAAGTGATATTCGGCATGCTAATTACATTGCCGATTGCGAAATTGCATTATCTCTTATAGTTTCCGAGATATGGACTATCAATAATTTACACCTTAGGCTCTGCTTCTAACTTGGGCCCAAATTGTAAAATGGTCTTATCTATTGGCGATTTCGTTCCAATTCACATTCCAAGTAATATTCGGCATGCTAATTACATTGCCGGTTGCCAAATTGCATTATCTCTTATAGTTTCCGAGATATGGACTATCGATAATTTACACCTTAGGCTCTGCTTCTAACTTGGGCCCAAATTGTAAAATGGTCTTATCTATTGGCGATTTCGTTCCAATTCACATTCCAAGTAATACTCGGCATGCTAATTACATTGCCGGTTGCCAAATTGCATTATCTCTTATAGTTTCCGAGATATGGACTATCGATAATTTACACCTTAGGCTCTGCTTCTAACTTGGGCCCAAATTGTAAAATGGTCTTATCTATTGGCGATTTCGTTCCAATTCACAGTCCAAGTAATATTCGGCATGCTAATTACATTGCCGGTTGCCAAATTGCATTATCTCTTATAGTTTCCGAGATATGGACTATCGATAATTTACACCTTATGCTCTGCTTCTAACTTGGGCCCAAATTGTAAAATGGTCTTATCTATTGGCGATTTCGTTCCAATTCACACTCCAAGTAATATTCGGCATGCTAATTACATTGCCGGTTGCGAAATTGCATTATCTCTTATAGTTTCCGAGATATGGACTATCAATAATTTACACCTTAGGCTCTGCTTCTAACTTGGGCCCAAATTGTAAAATGGTCTTATCTATTGGCGATTTCGTTCCAATTCACATTCCAAGTAATATTCGGCATGCTAATTACATTGCCGGTTGCCAAATTGCATTATCTCTTATAGTTTCCGAGATATGGACTATCGATAATTTACACCTTAGGCTCTGCTTCTAACTTGGGCCCAAATTGTAAAATGGTCTTATCTATTGGCGATTTCGTTCCAATTCACATTCCAAGTAATATTCTCCATGCTAATTACATTGCCGGTTGCCAAATTGCATTATCTCTTATAATTTCCGAGATATGGACTATCGATAATTTACACCTTAGCCTCTGCTTCTAACTTGGGCCCAAATTGTAAAATGGTCTTATCTATTGGCGTTTTCGTTCCAATTCACATTCCAAGTAATATTCGGCATGCTAATTACATTGCCGGTTGCCAAATTGCATTATCTCTTATAGTTTCCGAGATATGGACTATCAATAATTTACACCTTAGGCTCTGCTTCTAACTTGGGCCCAAATTGTAAAATGGTCTTCTCTATTGGCGGTTTCGTTCCAATTCACATTCCAAGTAATATTCGGCATGCTAATTACATTGCCGGTTGCCAAATTGCATTATCTCTTATAGTTTCCGAGATATGGACTATCGATAATTTACACCATAGGCTCTGCTTATAACTTGGGCCCAAATTGTAAAATGGTCTTATCTATTGGCGATTTCGTTCCAATTCACATTCCAAGTAATATTCGGCATGCTAATTACATTGCCGGTTGCCAAATTGCATTATCTCTTATAGTTTCCGAGATATGGACTATCGATAATTTACACCCTAGGCTCTGCTTCTAACTTGGGCCCAAATTGTAAAATGGTCTTATCTATTGGCGATTTCGTTCCAATTCACATTCCAAGTAATATTCGGCATGCTAATTACATTGCCGGTTTCCAAATTGCATTATCTCTTATAGTTTCCGAGATATGGACTATCGATAATTTACACCTTAGGGTCTGCTTCTAACTTGGGCCCAAATTGTAAAATGGTCTTATCTATTGGCGATTTCGTTCCAATTCACATTCCAAGTAATATTCGGCATGCTAATTACATTGCCGGTTGCCAAATTGCATTATCTCTTATAGTTTCCGAGATATGGACTATCGATAATTTACACCTTAGGCTCTGCTTCTAACTTGGGCCCAAATTGTAAAATGGTCTTATCTATTGGCGATTTCGTTCCAATTCACATTCCAAGTAATATTCTCCATGCTAATTACATTGCCGGTTGCTAAATTGCATTATCTCTTATAATTTCCGAGATATGGACTATCGATAATTTACACCTTAGCCTCTGCTTCTAACTTGGGCCCAAATTGTAAAATGGTCTTATCTATTGACGTTTTCGTTCCAATTCACATTCCAAGTAATATTCGGCATGCTAATTACATTGCCGGTTGCCAAATAGCATTATCTCTTATAGTTTTCGAGATATGGACTATCGATAATTTACACCTTAGGCTCTGCTTCTAACTTGGGCCCAAATTGTAAAATGGTCTTCTCTATTGGCGGTTTCGTTCCAATTCACATTCCAAGTAATATTCGGCATGCTAATTACATTGCCGGTTGCCAAATTGCATTATCTCTTATAGTTTCCGAGATATGGACTATCGATAATTTACACCTTAGGCTCTGCTTCTAACTTAGGCCCAAATTGTAAAATGGTCTTATCTATTGGCGATTTCGTCCCAATTCACATTCCAAGTAATATTCGGCATGCTAATTACATTGCCGGTTGCCAAATTGCATTATCTCTTATAGTTTCCGAGATATGGACTATCGATAATTTACACCTTAGGCTCTGCTTCTAACTTGGGCCCAAATTGTAAAATGGTCTTATCTATTGGCGATTTCGTTCCAATTCACATTCCAAGTAATATTCGGCATGCTAATTACATTGCCGGTTGCCAAATTGCATTATCTCTTATAGTTTCCGAGATATGGACTATCGATAATTTACACCTTAGGCTCTGCTTCTAACTTGGGCCCAAATTGTAAAATAGTCTTATCTATTGGCGATTTCGTTCCAATTCACATTCCAAGTAATATTCGGCATGCTAATTACATTGCCGGTTGCCAAATTGCATTATCTCTTATAGTTTCCGAGATATGGACTATCGATAATTTACACCTTAGCCTCTGCTTCTAACTTGGGCCCAAATTGTAAAATGGTCTTATCTATTGGCGTTTTCGTTCCAATTCACATTCCAAGTAATATTCGGCATGCTAATTACATTGCCGGTTGCCAAATTGCATTATCTCTTATAGTTTCCGAGATATGGACTATCGATAATTTACACCTTAGGCTCTGCTTCTAACTTGGGCCCAAATTGTAAAATGGTCTTATCTATTGGCGATTTCGTCCCAATTCACATTCCAAGTGATATTCGGCATGCTAATTACATTGCCGATTGCGAAATTGCATTATCTCTTATAGTTTCCGAGATATGGACTATCAATAATTTACACCTTAGGCTCTGCTTCTAACTTGGGCCCAAATTGTAAAATGGTCTTATCTATTGGCGATTTCGTTCCAATTCACATTCCAAGTAATATTCGGCATGCTAATTACATTGCCGGTTGCCAAATTGCATTATCTCTTATAGTTTCCGAGATATGGACTATCGATAATTTACACCTTAGGCTCTGCTTCTAACTTGGGCCCAAATTGTAAAATGGTCTTATCTATTGGCGATTTCGTTCCAATTCACATTCCAAGTAATACTCGGCATGCTAATTACATTGCCGGTTGCAAAATTGCATTATCTCTTATAGTTTCCGAGATATGGACTATCGATAATTTACACCTTAGGCTCTGCTTCTAACTTGGGCCCAAATTGTAAAATGGTCTTATCTATTGGCGATTTCGTTCCAATTCACAGTCCAAGTAATATTCGGCATGCTAATTACATTGCCGGTTGCCAAATTGCATTATCTCTTATAGTTTCCGAGATATGGACTATCGATAATTTACACCTTATGCTCTGCTTCTAACTTGGGCCCAAATTGTAAAATGGTCTTATCTATTGGCGATTTCGTTCCAATTCACACTCCAAGTAATATTCGGCATGCTAATTACATTGCCGGTTGCGAAATTGCATTATCTCTTATAGTTTCCGAGATATGGACTATCAATAATTTACACCTTAGATTCTGCTTCTAACTTGGGCCCAAATTGTAAAATGGTCTTATCTATTGGCGATTTCGTTCCAATTCACATTCCAAGTAATATTCGGCATGCTAATTACATTGCCGGTTGCCAAATTGCATTATCTCTTATAGTTTCCGAGATATGGACTATCGATAATTTACACCTTAGGCTCTGCTTCTAACTTGGGCCCAAATTGTAAAATGGTCTTATCTATTGGCGATTTCGTTCCAATTCACATTCCAAGTAATATTCTCCATGCTAATTACATTGCCGGTTGCCAAATTGCATTATCTCTTATAATTTCCGAGATATGGACTATCGATAATTTACACCTTAGCCTCTGCTTCTAACTTGGGCCCAAATTGTAAAATGGTCTTATCTATTGGCGTTTTCGTTCCAATTCACATTCCAAGTAATATTCGGCATGCTAATTACATTGCCGTTTGCCAAATTGCATTATCTCTTATAGTTTCCGAGATATGGACTATCAATAATTTACACCTTAGGCTCTGCTTCTAACTTGGGCCCAAATTGTAAAATGGTCTTCTCTATTGGCGGTTTCGTTCCAATTCACATTCCAAGTAATATTCGGCATGCTAATTACATTGCCGGTTGCCAAATTGCATTATCTCTTATAGTTTCCGAGATATGGACTATCGATAATTTACACCATAGGCTCTGCTTATAACTTGGGCCCAAATTGTAAAATGGTCTTATCTATTGGCGATTTCGTTCCAATTCACATTCCAAGTAATATTCGGCATGCTAATTACATTGCCGGTTGCCAAATTGCATTATCTCTTATAGTTTCCGAGATATGGACTATCGATAATTTACACCTTAGGCTCTGCTTCTAACTTGGGCCCAAATTGTAAAATGGTCTTATCTATTGGCGATTTCGTTCCAATTCACATTCCAAGTAATATTCGGCATGCTAATTACATTGCCGGTTTCCAAATTGCATTATCTCTTATAGTTTCCGAGATATGGACTATCGATAATTTACACCTTAGGCTCTGCTTCTAACTTGGGCCCAAATTGTAAAATGGTCTTATCTATTGGCGATTTCGTTCCAATTCACATTCCAAGTAATATTCGGCATGCTAATTACAATGCCGGTTGCCAAATTGCATTATCTCTTATAGTTTCCGAGATATGGACTATCGATAATTTACACCTTAGGCTCTGCTTCTAACTTGGGCCCAAATTGTAAAATGGTCTTATCTATTGGCGATTTCGTCCCAATTCACATTCCAAGTGATATTCGGCATGCTAATTACATTGCCGGTTGCGAAATTGCATTATCTCTTATAGTTTCCGAGATATGGACTATCAATAATTTACACCTTAGGCTCTGTTTCTAACTGGGGCCCAAATTGTAAAATGGTCTTATCTATTGGCGATTTCGTTCCAATTCACATTCCAAGTAATATTCGGCATGCTAATTACATTGCCGGTTGCCAAATTGCATTATCTCTTATAGTTTCCGAGATATGGACTATCGATAATTTACACCTTAGGCTCTGCTTCTAACTTAGGCCCAAATTGTAAAATGGTCTTATCTATTGGCGATTTCGTCCCAATTCACATTCCAAGTAATATTCGGCATGCTAATTACATTGCCGGTTGCCAAATTGCATTATCTCTTATAGTTTCCGAGATATGGACTATCGATAATTTACACCTTAGGCTCTGCTTCTAACTTGGGCCCAAATTGTAAAATGGTCTTATCTATTGGCGATTTCGTTCCAATTCACATTCCAAGTAATATTCGGCATGCTAATTACATTGCCGGTTGCCAAATTGCATTATCTCTTATAGTTTCCGAGATATGGACTATCGATAATTTACACCTTAGGCTCTGCTTCTAACTTGGGCCCAAATTGTAAAATGGTCTTATCTATTGGCGATTTCGTTCCAATTCACATTCCAAGTAATATTCGGCATGCTAATTACATTGCCGGTTGCCAAATTGCATTATCTCTTATAGTTTCCGAGATATGGACTATCGATAATTTACACCTTAGCCTCTGCTTCTAACTTGGGCCCAAATTGTAAAATGGTCTTATCTATTGGCGTTTTCGTTCCAATTCACATTCCAAGTGATATTCGGCATGCTAATTACATTGCCGGTTGCCAAATTGCATTATCTCTTATAGTTTCCGAGATATGGACTATCGATAATTTACACCTTAGGCTCTGCTTCTAACTTGGGCCCAAATTGTAAAATGGTCTTCTCTATTGGCGATTTCGTTCCAATTCACATTCCAAGTAATATTCGGCATGCTAATTACATTGCCGGTTGCCAAATTGCATTATCTCTTATAGTTTCCGAGATATGGACTATCGATAATTTACACCTTAGGCTCTGCTTCTAACTTGGGCCCAAATTGTAAAATGGTCTTATCTATTGGCGATTTCGTTCCAATTCACATTCCAAGTAATATTCGGCATGCTAATTACATTGCCGGTTGCCAAATTGCATTATCTCTTATAGTTTCCGAGATATGGACTATCGATAATTTACACCTTAGGCTCTGCTTCTAACTTGGGCCCAAATTGTAAAATGGTCTTCTCTATTGGCGATTTCGTTCCAATTCACATTCCAAGTAATATTCGGCATGCTAATTTCACTGCCGGTTGCCAAATTGCATTATCTCTTATAGTTTCCGAGATATGGACTATCGATAATTTACACCTTAGGCTCTGCTTCTAACTTGGGCCCAAATTGTAAAATGGTCTTCTCTATTGGCGATTTTGTTCCAATTCACATTCCAAGTAATATTCGGCATGCTAATTACATTGCCGGTTGCCAAATTGCATTATCTCTTATAGTTTCCGAGATATGGACTATCGATAATTTACACCTTAGGCTCTGCTTCTAACTTGGGCCCAAATTGTAAAATGGTCTTATCTATTGGCGATTTCGTTCCAATTCACACTCCAAGTAATATTCGGCATGCTAATTACATTGCCGGTTGCGAAATTGCATTATCTCTTATAGTTTCCGAGATATGGACTATCAATAATTTACACCTTAGGCTCTGCTTCTAACTTGGGCCCAAATTGTAAAATGGTCTTATCTATTGGCGATTTCGTTCCAGTTCACATTCCAAGTAATATTCGGCATGCTAATTACATTGCCGGTTGCCAAATTGGATTATCTCTTATAGTTTCCGAGATATGGACTATCGATAATTTACACCTTAGGCTCTGCTTCTAACTTGGGCCCAAATTGTAAAATGGTCTTATCTATTGGCGATTTCGTTCCAATTCACATTCCAAGTAATATTCTCCATGCTAATTACATTGCCGGTTGCCAAATTGCATTATCTCTTATAATTTCCGAGATATGGACTATCGATAATTTACACCTTAGCCTCTGCTTCTAACTTGGGCCCAAATTGTAAAATGGTCTTATCGATTGGCGTTTTCGTTCCAATTCACATTCCAAGTAATATTCGGCATGCTAATTACATTGCCGGTTGCCAAATTGCATTATCTCTTATAGTTTCCGAGATATGGACTATCGATAATTTACACCTTAGGCTCTGCTTCTAACTTGGGCCCAAATTGTAAAATGGTCTTCTCTATTGGCGGTTTCGTTCCAATTCACATTCCAAGTAATATTCGGCATGCTAATTACATTGCAGGTTGCCAAATTGCATTATCTCTTATAGTTTCCGAGATATGGACTATCGATAATTTACACCATAGGCTCTGCTTATAACTTGGGCCCAAATTGTAAAATGGTCTTACCTATTGGCGATTTCGTTCCAATTCACATTCCAAGTAATATTCGGCATGCTAATTACATTGCCGGTTGCCAAATTGCATTATCTCTTATAGTTTCCGAGATATGGACTATCGATAATTTACACCTTAGGCTCTGCTTCTAACTTGGGCCCAAATTGTAAAATGGTCTTATCTATTGGCGATTTCGTTCCAATTCACATTCCAAGTAATATTCGGCATGCTAATTACATTGCCGGTTGCCAAATTGCATTATCTCTTATAGTTTCCGAGATATGGACTATCGATAATTTACACCTTAGGCTCTGCTTCTAACTTGGGCCCAAATTGTAAAATGGTCTTATCTATTGGCGATTTCGTTCCAATTCACATTCCAAGTAATATTCGGCATGCTAATTACATTGCCGGTTGCCAAATTGCATTATCTCTTATAGTTTCCGAGATATGGACTATCGATTATTTACACCTTAGGCTCTGCTTCTAACTTGGGCCCAAATTGTAAAATGGTCTTATCTATTGGCGATTTCGTTCCAATTCACACTCCAAGTAATATTCGGCATGCTAATTACATTGCCGGTTGCGAAATTGCATTATCTCTTATAGTTTCCGAGATATGGACTATCAATAATTTACACCTTAGGCTCTGCTTCTAACTTGGGCCCAAATTGTAAAATGGTCTTATCTATTGGCGATTTCGTTCCAATTCACATTCCAAGTAATATTCGGCATGCTAATTACATTGCCGGTTGCCAAATTCCATTATCTCTTATAGTTTCCGAGATATGGACTATCGATAATTTACACCTTAGGCTCTGCTTCTAACTTGGGCCCAAATTGTAAAATGGTCTTATCTATTGGCGATTTCGTTCCAATTCACATTCCAAGTAATATTCTCCATGCTAATTACATTGCCGGTTGCCAAATTGCATTATCTCTTATAATTTCCGAGATATGGACTATCGATAATTTACACCTTAGCCTCTGCTTCTAACTTGGGCCCAAATTGTAAAATGGTCTTATCTATTGGCGTTTTCGTTCCAATTCACATTCCAAGTAATATTCGGCATGCTAATTACATTGCCGGTTGCCAAATTGCATTATCTCTTATAGTTTCCGAGATATGGACTATCGATAATTTACACCTTAGGCTCTGCTTCTAACTTGGGCCCAAATTGTAAAATGGTCTTCTCTATTGGCGGTTTCGTTCCAATTCACATTCCAAGTAATATTCGGCATGCTAATTACATTGCCGGTTGCCAAATTGCATTATCTCTTATAGTTTCCGAGATATGGACTATCGATAATTTACACCATAGGCTCTGCTTATAACTTGGGCCCAAATTGTAAAATGGTCTTATCTATTGGCGATTTCGTTCCAATTCACATTCCAAGTAATATTCGGCATGCTAATTACATTGCCGGTTGCCAAATTGCATTATCTCTTATAGTTTCCGAGATATGGACTATCGATAATTTACACCTTAGGCTCTGCTTCTAACTTAGGCCCAAATTGTAAAATGGTCTTATCTATTGGCGATTTCGTCCCAATTCACATTCCAAGTAATATTCGGCATGCTAATTACATTGCCGGTTGCCAAATTGCATTATCTCTTATAGTTTCCGAGATATGGACTATCGATAATTTACACCTTAGGCTCTGCTTCTAACTTGGGCCCAAATTGTAAAATGGTCTTATCTATTGGCGATTTCGTTCCAATTCACACTCCAAGTAATATTCGGCATGCTAATTACATTGCCGGTTGCCAAATTGCATTATCTCTTATAGTTTCCGAGATATGGACTATCGATAATTTACACCTTAGGCTCTGCTTCTAACTTGGGCCCAAATTGTAAAATGGTCTTATCTATTGGCGATTTCGTTCCAATTCACATTCCAAGTAATATTCGGCATGCTAATTACATTGCCGGTTGCCAAATTGCATTATCTCTTATAGTTTCCGAGATATGGACTATCGATAATTTACACCTTAGCCTCTGCTTCTAACTTGGGCCCAAATTGTAAAATGTTCTTTTCTATTGGCGTTTTCGTTCCAATTCACATTCCAAGTAATATTTGGCATGCTAATTACATTGCCGGTTGCCAAATTGCATTATCTCTTATAGTTTCCGAGATATGGACTATCGATAATTTACACCTTAGGCTCTGCTTCTAACTTGGGCCCAAATTGTAAAATGGTCTTCTCTATTGGCGATTTCGTTCCAATTCACATTCCAAGTAATATTCGGCATGCTAATTACATTGCCGGTTGCCAAATTGCATTATCTCTTATAGTTTCCGAGATATGTACTATCGATAATTTACACCTTAGGCTCTGCTTCTAACTTGGGCCCAAATTGTAAAATGGTCTTCTCTATTGGCGGTTTCGTTCCAATTCACATTCCAAGTAATATTCGGCATGCTAATTACATTGCCGGTTGCCAAATTGCATTATCTCTTATAGTTTCCGAGATATGGACTATCGATAATTTACACCATAGGCTCTGCTTATAACTTGGGCCCAAATTGTAAAATGGTCTTATCTATTGGCGATTTCGTTCCAATTCACATTCCAAGTAATATTCGGCATGCTAATTACATTGCCGGTTGCCAAATTGCATTATCTCTTATAGTTTCCGAGATATGGACTATCGATAATTTACACCTTAGGCTCTGCTTCTAACTTAGGCCCAAATTGTAAAATGGTCTTATCTATTGGCGATTTCGTCCCAATTCACATTCCAAGTAATATTCGGCATGCTAATTACATTGCCGGTTGCCAAATTGCATTATCTCTTATAGTTTCCGAGATATGGACTATCGATAATTTACACCTTAGGCTCTGCTTCTAACTTGGGCCCAAATTGTAAAATGGTCTTATCTATTGGCGATTTCGTTCCAATTCACATTCCAAGTAATATTCGGCATGCTAATTACATTGCCGGTTGCCAAATTGCATTATCTCTTATAGTTTCCGAGATATGGACTATCGATAATTTACACCTTAGGCTCTGCTTTTAACTTGGGCCCAAATTTTAAAATGGTCTTATCTATTGGCGATTTCGTTCCAATTCACATTCCAAGTAATATTCGGCATGCTAATTACATTGCCGGTTGCCAAATTGCATTATCTCTTATAGTTTCCGAGATATGGACTATCGATAATTTACACCTTAGCCTCTGCTTCTAACTTGGGCCCAAATTGTAAAATGGTCTTATCTATTGGCGTTTTCGTTCCAATTCACATTCCAAGTAATATTCGGCATGCTAATTACATTGCCGGTTGCCAAATTGCATTATCTCTTATAGTTTCCGAGATATGGACTATCGATAATTTACACCTTAGGCTCTGCTTCTAACTTGGGCCCAAATTGTAAAATGGTCTTCTCTATTGGCGATTTCGTTCCAATTCACATTCCAAGTAATATTCGGCATGCTAATTACATTGCCGGTTGCCAAATTGCATTATCTCTTATAGTTTCCGAGATATGGACTATCGATAATTTACACCTTAGGCTCTGCTTCTAACTTGGGCCCAAATTGTAAAATGGTCTTCTCTATTGGCGATTTTGTTCCAATTCACATTCCAAGTAATATTCGGCATGCTAATTACATTGCCGGTTGCCAAATTGCATTATCTCTTATAGTTTCCGAGATATGGACTATCGATAATTTACACCTTAGGCTCTGCTTCTAACTTGGGCCCAAATTGTAAAATGGTCTTATCTATTGGCGATTTCATTCCAATTCACACTCCAAGTAATATTCGGCATGCTAATTACATTGCCGGTTGCGAAATTGCATTATCTCTTATAGTTTCCGAGATATGGACTGTCAATAATTTACACCTTAGGCTCTGCTTCTAACTTGGGCCCAAATTGTAAAATGGTCTTATCTATTGGCGATTTCGTTCCAATTCACATTCCAAGTAATATTCGGCATGCTAATTACATTGCCGGTTGCCAAATTGCATTATCTCTTATAGTTTCCGAGATATGGACTATCGATAATTTACACCATAGGCTTTGCTTATAACTTGGGCCCAAATTGTAAAATGGTCTTATCTATTGGCGATTTCGTTCCAATTCACATTCCAAGTAATATTCGGCATGCTAATTACATTGCCGGTTGCCAAATTGCATTATCTCTTATAGTTTCCGAGATATGGACTATCGATAATTTACACCTTAGGCTCTGCTTCTAACTTAGGCCCAAATTGTAAAATGGTCTTATCTATTGGCGATTTCGTCCCAATTCACATTCCAAGTAATATTCGGCATGCTAATTACATTGCCGGTTGCCAAATTGCATTATCTCTTATAGTTTCCGAGATATGGACTATCGATAATTTACACCTTAGGCTCTGCTTCTAACTTGGGCCCAAATTGTAAAATGGTCTTATCTATTGGCGATTTCGTTCCAATTCACACTCCAAGTAATATTCGGCATGCTAATTACATTGCCGGTTGCCAAATTGCATTATCTCTTATAGTTTCCGAGATATGGACTATCGATAATTTACACCTTAGGCTCTGCTTCTAACTTGGGCCCAAATTGTAAAATGGTCTTATCTATTGGCGATTTCGTTCCAATTCACATTCCAAGTAATATTCGGCATGCTAATTACATTGCCGGTTGCCAAATTGCATTATCTCTTATAGTTTCCGAGATATGGACTATGGATAATTTACACCTTAGGCTCTGCTTCTAACTTGGGCCCAAATTGTAAAATGGTCTTCTCTATTGGCGGTTTCGTTCCAATTCACATTCCAAGTAATATTCGGCATGCTAATTACATTGCCGGTTGCCAAATTGCATTATCTCTTATAGTTTCCGAGATATGGACTATCGATAATTTACACCATAGGCTCTGCTTATAACTTGGGCCCAAATTGTAAAATGGTCTTATCTATTGGCGATTTCGTTCCAATTCACATTCCAAGTAATATTCGGCATGCTAATTACATTGCCGGTTGCCAAATTGCATTATCTCTTATAGTTTCCGAGATATGGACTATCGATAATTTACACCTTAGGCTCTGCTTCTAACTTGGGCCCAAATTGTAAAATGGTCTTACCTATTGGCGATTTCGTTCCAATTCACACTCCAAGTAATATTCGGCATGCTAATTACATTTCCGGTTGCGAAATTGCATTATCTCTTATAGTTTCCGAGATATGGACTATCAATAATTTACACCTTAGGCTCTGCTTCTAACTTGGGCCCAAATTGTAAAATGGTCTTATCTATTGGCGATTTCGTTCCAATTCACATTCCAAGTAATAATCGGCATGCTAATTACATTGCCGGTTGCCAAATTGCATTATCTCTTATAGTTTCCGAGATATGGACTATCGATAATTTACACCTTAGGCTCTGCTTCTAACTTGGGCCCAAATTGTAAAATGGTCTTATCTATTGGCGATTTCGTTCCAATTCACATTCCAAGTAATATTCGGCATGCTAATTACATTGCCGGTTGCCAAATTGCATTATCTCTTATAGTTTCCGAGATATGGACTATCGATAATTTACACCTTAGGCTCTGCTTCTAACTTGGGCCCAAATTGTAAAATGGTCTTATCTATTGGCGATTTCGTCCCAATTCACATTCCAAGTGATATTCGGCATGCTAATTACATTGCCGATTGCGAAATTGCATTATCTCTTATAGTTTCCGAGATATGGACTATCAATAATTTACACCTTAGGCTCTGCTTCAAACTTGGGCCCAAATTGTAAAATGGTCTTATCTATTGGCGATTTCGTTCCAATTCACAATCCAAGTAATATTCGGCATGCTAATTACATTGCCGGTTGCCAAATTGCATTATCTCTTATAGTTTCCGAGATATGGACTATCGATAATTTACACCTTAGGCTCTGCTTCTAACTTGGGCCCAAATTGTAAAATGGTCTTATCTATTGGCGATTTCGTTCCAATTCACATTCCAAGTAATATTCGGCATGCTAATTACATTGCCGGTTGCCAAATTGCATTATCTCTTATAGTTTCCGAGATATGGACTATCGATAATTTACACCTTAGGCTCTGCTTCTAACTTGGGCCCAAATTGTAAAATGGTCTTATCTATAGACGATTTCGTTCCAATTCACATTCCAAGTAATATTCGGCATGCTAATTACATTGCCGGTTGCCAAATTGCATTATCTCTTATAGTTTCCGAGATATGGACTATCGATAATTTACACCTTAGGCTCTGCTTCTAACTTGGGCCCAAATTGTAAAATGGTCTTATCTATTGGCGATTTCATCCCAATTCACATTCCAAGTAATATTCGGCTTGCTAATTACATTGCCGGTTGCCAAATTGCATTATCTCTTATAGTTTCCGAGATATGGACTATCGATAATTTACACCTTAGGCTCTGCTTCTAACTTGGGATCAAATTGTAAAATGGTCTTATCTATTGGCGATTTCGTTCCAATTCATATTCCAAGTAATATTCGGCATGCTAATTACATTGCCGGTTGCCAAATTGCATTATCTCTTATAGTTTCCGAGATATGGACTATCAATAATTTACACCTTAGGCTCTGCTTCTAACTTGGGCCCAAATTGTAAAATGGTCTTATCTATTGGCGATTTCGTTCCAATTCACATTCCAAGTAATATTCGGCATGCTAATTACATTGCCGGTTGCCAAATTGCATTATCTCTTATAGTTTCCGAGATATGGACTATCGATAATTTACACCTTAGGCTCTGCTTCTAACTTGGGCCCAAATTGTAAAATGGTCTTACCTATTGGCGATTTCGTTCCAATTCACACTCCAAGTAATATTCGGCATGCTAATTACATTTCCGGTTGCGAAATTGCATTATCTCTTATAGTTTCCGAGATATGGACTATCAATAATTTACACCTTAGGCTCTGCTTCTAACTTGGGCCCAAATTGTAAAATGGTCTTATCTATTGGCGATTTCGTTCCAATTCACATTCCAAGTAATAATCGGCATGCTAATTACATTGCCGGTTGCCAAATTGCATTATCTCTTATAGTTTCCGAGATATGGACTATCGATAATTTACACCTTAGGCTCTGCTTCTAACTTGGGCCCAAATTGTAAAATGGTCTTATCTATTGGCGATTTCGTTCCAATTCACATTCCAAGTAATATTCGGCATGCTAATTACATTGCCGGTTGCCAAATTGCATTATCTCTTATAGTTTCCGAGATATGGACTATCGATAATTTACACCTTAGGCTCTGCTTCTAACTTGGGCCCAAATTGTAAAATGGTCTTATCTATTGGCGATTTCGTCCCAATTCACATTCCAAGTGATATTCGGCATGCTAATTACATTGCCGATTGCGAAATTGCATTATCTCTTATAGTTTCCGAGATATGGACTATCAATAATTTACACCTTAGGCTCTGCTTCTAACTTGGGCCCAAATTGTAAAATGGTCTTATCTATTGGCGATTTCGTTCCAATTCACATTCCAAGTAATATTCGGCATGCTAATTACATTGCCGGTTGCCAAATTGCATTATCTCTTATAGTTTCCGAGATATGGACTATCGATAATTTACACCTTAGGCTCTGCTTCTAACTTGGGCCCAAATTGTAAAATGGTCTTATCTATTGGCGATTTCGTTCCAATTCACATTCCAAGTAATACTCGGCATGCTAATTACATTGCCGGTTGCCAAATTGCATTATCTCTTATAGTTTCCGAGATATGGACTATCGATAATTTACACCTTAGGCTCTGCTTCTAACTTGGGCCCAAATTGTAAAATGGTCTTATCTATTGGCGATTTCGTTCCAATTCACAATCCAAGTAATATTCGGCATGCTAATTACATTGCCGGTTGCCAAATTGCATTATCTCTTATAGTTTCCGAGATATGGACTATCGATAATTTACACCTTAGGCTCTGCTTCTAACTTGGGCCCAAATTGTAAAATGGTCTTATCTATTGGCGATTTCGTTCCAATTCACACTCCAAGTAATATTCGGCATGCTAATTACATTGCCGGTTGCGAAATTGCATTATCTCTTATAGTTTCCGGGATATGGACTATCAATAATTTACACCTTAGGCTCTGCTTCTAACTTGGGCCCAAATTGTAAAATGGTCTTATCTATTGGCGATTTCGTTCCAATTCACATTCCAAGTAATATTCGGCATGCTAATTACATTGCCGGTTGCCAAATTGCATTATCTCTTATAGTTTCCGAGATATGGACTATCGATAATTTACACCTTAGGCTCTGCTTCTAACTTGGGCCCAAATTGTAAAATGGTCTTATCTATTGGCGATTTCGTTCCAATTCACATTCCAAGTAATATTCTCCATGCTAATTACATTGCCGGTTGCTAAATTGCATTATCTCTTATAATTTCCGAGATATGGACTATCGATAATTTACACCTTAGCCTCTGCTTCTAACTTGGGCCCAAATTGTAAAATGGTCTTATCTATTGGCGTTTTCGTTCCAATTCACATTCCAAGTAATATTCGGCATGCTAATTACATTGCCGGTTGCCAAATAGCATTATCTCTTATAGTTTCCGAGATATGGACTATCGATAATTTACACCTTAGGCTCTGCTTCTAACTTGGGCCCAAATTGTAAAATGGTCTTCTCTATTGGCGGTTTCGTTCCAATTCACATTCCAAGTAATATTCGGCATGCTAATTACATTGCCGGTTGCCAAATTACATTATCTCTTATAGTTTCCGAGATATGGACTATCGATAATTTACACCATAGGCTCTGCTTATAACTTGGGCCCAAATTATAAAATGGTCTTATCTATTGGCGATTTCGTTCCAATTCACATTCCAAGTAATATTCGGCATGCTAATTACATTGCCGGTTGCCAAATTGCATTATCTCTTATAGTTTCCGAGATATGGACTATCGATAATTTACACCTTAGGCTCTGCTTCTAACTTGGGCCCAAATTGTAAAATGGTCTTATCTATTGGCGATTTCGTTCCAATTCACATTCCAAGTAATATTCGGCATGCTAATTACATTGCCGGTTGCCAAATTGCATTATCTCTTATAGTTTCCGAGATATGGACTATCGATAATTTACACCTTAGGCTCTGCTTCTAACTTGGGCCCAAATTGTAAAATGGTCTTATCTATTGGCGATTTCGTTCCAATTCACATTCCAAGTAATATTCGGCATGCTAATTACATTGCCGGTTGCCAAATTGCATTATCTCTTATAGTTTCCGAGATATGGACTATCGATAATTTACACCTTAGGCTCTGCTTCTAACTTGGGATCAAATTGTAAAATGGTCTTATCTATTGGCGATTTCGTTCCAATTCATATTCCAAGTAATATTCGGCATGCTAATTACATTGCCGGTTGCCAAATTGCATTATCTCTTATAGTTTCCGAGATATGGACTATCAATAATTTACACCTTAGGCTCTGCTTCTAACTTGGGCCCAAATTGTAAAATGGTCTTATCTATTGGCGATTTCGTTCCAATTCACATTCCAAGTAATATTCGGCATGCTAATTACATTGCCGGTTGCCAAATTGCATTATCTCTTATAGTTTCCGAGATATGGACTATCGATAATTTACACCTTAGGCTCTGCTTCTAACTTGGGCCCAAATTGTAAAATGGTCTTACCTATTGGCGATTTCGTTCCAATTCACACTCCAAGTAATATTCGGCATGCTAATTACATTTCCGGTTGCGAAATTGCATTATCTCTTATAGTTTCCGAGATATGGACTATCAATAATTTACACCTTAGGCTCTGCTTCTAACTTGGGCCCAAATTGTAAAATGGTCTTATCTATTGGCGATTTCGTTCCAATTCACATTCCAAGTAATAATCGGCATGCTAATTACATTGCCGGTTGCCAAATTGCATTATCTCTTATAGTTTCCGAGATATGGACTATCGATAATTTACACCTTAGGCTCTGCTTCTAACTTGGGCCCAAATTGTAAAATGGTCTTATCTATTGGCGATTTCGTTCCAATTCACATTCCAAGTAATATTCGGCATGCTAATTACATTGCCGGTTGCCAAATTGCATTATCTCTTATAGTTTCCGAGATATGGACTATCGATAATTTACACCTTAGGCTCTGCTTCTAACTTGGGCCCAAATTGTAAAATGGTCTTATCTATTGGCGATTTCGTCCCAATTCACATTCCAAGTGATATTCGGCATGCTAATTACATTGCCGATTGCGAAATTGCATTATCTCTTATAGTTTCCGAGATATGGACTATCAATAATTTACACCTTAGGCTCTGCTTCTAACTTGGGCCCAAATTGTAAAATGGTCTTATCTATTGGCGATTTCGTTCCAATTCACATTCCAAGTAATATTCGGCATGCTAATTACATTGCCGGTTGCCAAATTGCATTATCTCTTATAGTTTCCGAGATATGGACTATCGATAATTTACACCTTAGGCTCTGCTTCTAACTTGTTCCCAAATTGTAAAATGGTCTTATCTATTGGCGATTTCGTTCCAATTCACATTCCAAGTAATACTCGGCATGCTAATTACATTGCCGGTTGCCAAATTGCATTATCTCTTATAGTTTCCGAGATATGGACTATCGATAATTTACACCTTAGGCTCTGCTTCTAACTTGGGCCCAAATTGTAAAATGGTCTTATCTATTGGCGATTTCGTTCCAATTCACAATCCAAGTAATATTCGGCATGCTAATTACATTGCCGGTTGCCAAATTGCATTATCTCTTATAGTTTCCGAGATATGGACTATCGATAATTTACACCTTAGGCTCTGCTTCTAACTTGGGCCCAAATTGTAAAATGGTCTTATCTATTGGCGATTTCGTTCCAATTCACACTCCAAGTAATATTCGGCATGCTAATTACATTGCCGGTTGCGAAATTGCATTATCTCTTATAGTTTCCGGGATATGGACTATCAATAATTTACACCTTAGGCTCTGCTTCTAACTTGGGCCCAAATTGTAAAATGGTCTTATCTATTGGCGATTTCGTTCCAATTCACATTCCAAGTAATATTCGGCATGCTAATTACATTGCCGGTTGCCAAATTGCATTATCTCTTATAGTTTCCGAGATATGGACTATCGATAATTTACACCTTAGGCTCTGCTTCTAACTTGGGCCCAAATTGTAAAATGGTCTTATCTATTGGCGATTTCGTTCCAATTCACATTCCAAGTAATATTCTCCATGCTAATTACATTGCCGGTTGCTAAATTGCATTATCTCTTATAATTTCCGAGATATGGACTATCGATAATTTACACCTTAGCCTCTGCTTCTAACTTGGGCCCAAATTGTAAAATGGTCTTATCTATTGGCGTTTTCGTTCCAATTCACATTCCAAGTAATATTCGGCATGCTAATTACATTGCCGGTTGCCAAATAGCATTATCTCTTATAGTTTCCGAGATATGGACTATCGATAATTTACACCTTAGGCTCTGCTTCTAACTTGGGCCCAAATTGTAAAATGGTCTTCTCTATTGGCGGTTTCGTTCCAATTCACATTCCAAGTAATATTCGGCATGCTAATTACATTGCCGGTTGCCAAATTACATTATCTCTTATAGTTTCCGAGATATGGACTATCGATAATTTACACCATAGGCTCTGCTTATAACTTGGGCCCAAATTGTAAAATGGTCTTATCTATTGGCGATTTCGTTCCAATTCACATTCCAAGTAATATTCGGCATGCTAATTACATTGCCGGTTGCCAAATTGCATTATCTCTTATAGTTTCCGAGATATGGACTATCGATAATTTACACCTTAGGCTCTGCTTCTAACTTGGGCCCAAATTGTAAAATGGTCTTATCTATTGGCGATTTCGTTCCAATTCACATTCCAAGTAATATTCGGCATGCTAATTACATTGCCGGTTGCCAAATTGCATTATCTCTTATAGTTTCCGAGATATGGACTATCGATAATTTACACCTTAGGCTCTGCTTCTAACTTGGGCCCAAATTGTAAAATGGTCTTATCTATTGGCGATTTCGTTCCAATTCACATTCCAAGTAATATTCGGCATGCTAATTACATTGCCGGTTGCCAAATTGCATTATCTCTTATAGTTTCCGAGATATGGACTATCGATAATTTACACCTTAGGCTCTGCTTCTAACTTGGGCCCAAATTGTAAAATGGTCTTATCTATTGGCGATTTCGTCCCAATTCACATTCCAAGTGATATTCGGCATGCTAATTACATTGCCGGTTGCGAAATTGCATTATCTCTTATAGTTCCCGAGATATGGACTATCAATAATTTACACCTTAGGCTCTGTTTCTAACTTGGGCCCAAATTGTAAAATGGTCTTATCTATTGGCGATTTCGTTCCAATTCACATTCCAAGTAATATTCGGCATGCTAATTACATTGCCGGTTGCGAAATTGCATTATCTCTTATAGTTTCCGAGATATGGACTATCGATAATTTACACCTTAGGCTCTGCTTCTAACTTGGGCCCAAATTGTAAAATGGTCTTATCTATTGGCGATTTCGTTCCAATTCACATTCCAAGTAATATTCGGCATGCTAATTACATTGCCGGTTGCCAAATTGCATTATCTCTTATAGTTTCCGAGATATGGACTATCGATAATTTACACCTTAGGCTCTGCTTCTAACTTGGGCCCAAATTGTAAAATGGTCTTATCTATTGGCGATTTCGTTCCAATTCACATTCCAAGTAATATTCGGCATGCTAATTACATTGCCGGTTGCCAAATTGCATTATCTCTTATAGTTTCCGAGATATGGACTATCGATAATTTACACCTTAGGCTCTGCTTCTAACTTGGGCCCAAATTGTAAAATGGTCTTATCTATTGGCGATTTCGTTCCAATTCACATTCCAAGTAATATTCGGCATGCTAATTACATTGCCGGTTGCCAAATTGCATTATCTCTTATAGTTTCCGAGATATGGACTATCGATAATTTACACCTTAGGCTCTGCTTCTAACTTGGGCCCAAATTGTAAAATGGTCTTATCTATTGGCGATTTCGTCCCAATTCACATTCCAAGTGATATTCGGCATGCTAATTACATTGCCGGTTGCGAAATTGCATTATCTCTTATAGTTCCCGAGATATGGACTATCAATAATTTACACCTTAGGCTCTGTTTCTAACTTGGGCCCAAATTGTAAAATGGTCTTATCTATTGGCGATTTCGTTCCAATTCACATTCCAAGTAATATTCGGCATGCTAATTACATTGCCGGTTGCGAAATTGCATTATCTCTTATAGTTTCCGAGATATGGACTATCGATAATTTACACCTTAGGCTCTGCTTCTAACTTGGGCCCAAATTGTAAAATGGTCTTATCTATTGGCGATTTCGTTCCAATTCACATTCCAAGTAATATTCGGCATGCTAATTACATTGCCGGTTGCCAAATTGCATTATCTCTTATAGTTTCCGAGATATGGACTATCGATAATTTACACCTTAGGCTCTGCTTCTAACTTGGGCCCAAATTGTAAAATGGTCTTATCTATTGGCGATTTCGTTCCAATTCACATTCCAAGTAATATTCGGCATGCTAATTACATTGCCGGTTGCCAAATTGCATTATCTCTTATAGTTTCCGAGATATGGACTATCGATAATTTACACCTTAGGCTCTGCTTCTAACTTAGGCCCAAATTGTAAAATGGTCTTATCTATTGGCGATTTCGTCCCAATTCACATTCCAAGTAATATTCGGCATGCTAATTACATTGCCGGTTGCCAAATTGCATTATCTCTTATAGTTTCCGAGATATGGACTATCGATAATTTACTCCTTAGGCTCTGCTTCTAACTTGGGCCCAAATTGTAAAATGGTCTTATCTATTGGCGATTTCGTTCCAATTCACATTCCAAGTAATATTCGGCATGCTAATTACATTGCCGGTTGCCAAATTGCATTATCTCTTATAGTTTCCGAGATATGGACTATCGATAATTTACACCTTAGGCTCTGCTTCTAACTTGGGCCCAAATTGTAAAATAGTCTTATCTATTGGCGATTTCGTTCCAATTCACATTCCAAGTAATATTCGGCATGCTAATTACATTGCCGGTTGCCAAATTGCATTATCTCTTATAGTTTCCGAGATATGGACTATCGATAATTTACACCTTAGCCTGTGCTTCTAACTTGGGCCCAAATTGTAAAATGGTCTTATATATTGGCGTTTTCGTTCCAATTCACATTCCAAGTAATATTCGGCATGCTAATTACATTGCCGGTTGCCAAATTGCATTATCTCTTATAGTTTCCGAGATATGGACTATCGATAATTTACACCTTAGGCTCTGCTTCTAACTTGGGCCCAAATTGTAAAATGGTCTTATCTATTGGCGATTTCGTTCCAATTCACATTCCAAGTAATATTCTCCATGCTAATTACATTGCCGGTTGCCAAATTGCATTATCTCTTATAATTTCCGAGATATGGACTATCGATAATTTACACCTTAGCCTCTGCTTCTAACTTGGGCCCAAATTGTAAAATGGTCTTATCTATTGGCGTTTTCGTTCCAATTCACATTCCAAGTAATATTCGGCATGCTAATTACATTGCCGGTTGCCAAATTGCATTATCTCTTATAGTTTCCGAGATATGGACTATCGATAATTTACACCTTAGGCTCTGCTTCTAACTTGGGCCCAAATTGTAAAATGGTCTTATCTATTGGCGATTTCGTTCCAATTCACATTCCAAGTAATATTCTCCATGCTAATTACATTGCCGGTTGCCAAATTGCATTATCTCTTATAATTTCCGAGATATGGACTATCGATAATTTACACCTTAGCCTCTGCTTCTAACTTGGGCCCAAATTGTAAAATGGTCTTATCTATTGGCGTTTTCGTTCCAATTCACATTCCAAGTAATATTCGGCATGCTAATTACATTGCCGGTTGCCAAATTGCATTATCTCTTATAGTTTCCGAGATATGGACTATCAATAATTTACACCTTAGGCTCTGCTTCTAACTTGGGCCCAAATTGTAAAATGGTCTTCTCTATTGGCGGTTTCGTTCCAATTCACATTCCAAGTAATATTCGGCATGCTAATTACATTGCCGGTTGCCAAATTGCATTATCTCTTATAGTTTCCGAGATATGGACTATCGATAATTTACACCTTAGGCTCTGCTTCTAACTTGGGCCCAAATTGTAAAATGGTCTTATCTATTGGCGATTTCGTTCCAATTCACATTCCAAGTAATATTCGGCATGCTAATTACATTGCCGGTTTCCAAATTGCATTATCTCTTATAGTTTCCGAGATATGGACTATCGATAATTTACACCTTAGGCTCTGCTTCTAACTTGGGCCCAAATTGTAAAATGGTCTTATCTATTGGCGATTTCGTTCCAATTCACATTCCAAGTAATATTCGGCATGCTAATTACATTGCCGGTTGCCAAATTGCATTATCTCTTATAGTTTCCGAGATATGGACTATCGATAATTTACACCTTAGGCTCTGCTTCTAACTTGGGCCCAAATTGTAAAATGGTCTTATCTATTGGCGATTTCGTCCCAATTCACACTCCAAGTGATATTCATCATGCTAATTACATTGCCGGTTGCGAAATTGCATTATCTCTTATAGTTTCCGAGATATGGACTATCAATAATTTACACCTTAGGCTCTGTTTCTAACTTGGGCCCAAATTGTAAAATGGTCTTATCTATTGGCGATTTCGTTCCAATTCACATTCCAAGTAATATTCGGCATGCTAATTACATTGCCGGTTGCCAAATTGCATTATCTCTTATAGTTTCCGAGATATGGACTATCGATAATTTACACCTTAGGCTCTGCTTCTAACTTAGGCCCAAATTGTAAAATGGTCTTATCTATTGGCGATTTCGTCCCAATTCACATTCCAAGTAATATTCGGCATGCTAATTACATTGCCGGTTGCCAAATTGCATTATCTCTTATAGTTTCCGAGATATGGACTATCGATAATTTACACCTTAGGCTCTGCTTCTAACTTGGGCCCAAATTGTAAAATGGTCTTATCTATTGGCGATTTCGTTCCAATTCACATTCCAAGTAATATTCGGCATGCTAATTACATTGCCGGTTGCCAAATTGCATTATCTCTTATAGTTTCCGAGATATGGACTATCGATAATTTACACCTTAGGCTCTGCTTCTAACTTGGGCCCAAATTGTAAAATGGTCTTATCTATTGGCGATTTCGTTCCAATTCACATTCCAAGTAATATTCGGCATGCTAATTACATTGCCGGTTGCCAAATTGCATTATCTCTTATAGTTTCCGAGATATGGACTATCGATAATTTACACCTTAGCCTCTGCTTCTAACTTGGGCCCAAATTGTAAAATGGTCTTATCTATTGGCGTTTTCGTTCCAATTCACATTCCAAGTGATATTCGGCATGCTAATTACATTGCCGGTTGCCAAATTGCATTATCTCTTATAGTTTCCGAGATATGGACTATCGATAATTTACACCTTAGGCTCTGCTTCTAACTTGGGCCCAAATTGTAAAATGGTCTACTCTATTGGCGATTTCGTTCCAATTCACATTCCAAGTAATATTCGGCATGCTAATTACATTGCCGGTTGCCAAATTGCATTATCTCTTATAGTTTCCGAGATATGGACTATCGATAATTTACACCTTAGGCTCTGCTTCTAACTTGGGCCCAAATTGTAAAATGGTCTTCTCTATTGGCGATTTCGTTCCAATTCACATTCCAAGTAATATTCGGCATGCTAATTACATTGCCGGTTGCCAAATTGCATTATCTCTTATAGTTTCCAAGATATGGACTATCGATAATTTACACCTTAGGCTCTGCTTCTAACTTGGGCCCAAATTGTAAAATGGTCTTCTCTATTGGCGATTTTGTTCCAATTCACATTCCAAGTAATATTCGGCATGCTAATTACATTGCCGGTTGCCAAATTGCATTATCTCTTATAGTTTCCGAGATATGGACTATCGATAATTTACACCTTAGGCTCTGCTTCTAACTTGGGCCCAAATTGTAAAATGGTCTTATCTATTGGCGATTTCGTTCCAATTAACACTCCAAGTAATATTCGGCATGCTAATTACATTGCCGGTTGCGAAATTGCATTATCTCTTATAGTTTCCGAGATATGGACTATCAATAATTTACACCTTAGGCTCTGCTTCTAACTTGGGCCCAAATTGTAAAATGGTCTTATCTATTGGCGATTTCGTTCCAATTCACATTCCAAGTAATATTCGGCATGCTAATTACATTGCCGGTTGCCAAATTGGATTATCTCTTATAGTTTCCGAGATATGGACTATCGATAATTTACACCTTAGGCTCTGCTTCTAACTTGGGCCCAAATTGTAAAATGGTCTTATCTATTGGCGATTTCGTTCCAATTCACATTCCAAGTAATATTCTCCATGCTAATTACATTGCCGGTTGCCAAATTGCATTATCTCTTATAATTTCCGAGATATGGACTATCGATAATTTACACCTTAGCCTCTGCTTCTAACTTGGGCCCAAATTGTAAAATGGTCTTATCGATTGGCGTTTTCGTTCCAATTCACATTCCAAGTAATATTCGGCATGCTAATTACATTGCCGGTTGCCAAATTGCATTATCTCTTATAGTTTCCGAGATATGGACTATCGATAATTTACACCTTAGGCTCTGCTTCTAACTTGGGCCCAAATTGTAAAATGGTCTTCTCTATTGGCGGTTTCGTTCCAATTCACATTCCAAGTAATATTCGGCATGCTAATTACATTGCCGGTTGCCAAATTGCATTATCTCTTATAGTTTCCGAGATATGGACTATCGATAATTTACACCATAGGCTCTGCTTATAACTTGGGCCCAAATTGTAAAATGGTCTTATCTATTGGCGATTTCGTTCCAATTCACATTCCAAGTAATATTCGGCATGCTAATTACATTGCCGGTTGCCAAATTGCATTATCTCTTATAGTTTCCGAGATATGGACTATCGATAATTTACACCTTAGGCTCTGCTTCTAACTTGGGCCCAAATTGTAAAATGGTCTTATCTATTGGCGATTTCGTTCCAATTCACATTCCAAGTAATATTCGGCATGCTAATTTCATTGCCGGTTGCCAAATTGCATTATCTCTTATAGTTTCCGAGATATGGACTATCGATAATTTACACCTTAGGCTCTGCTTCTAACTTGGGCCCAAATTGTAAAATGGTCTTATCTATTGGCGATTTCGTTCCAATTCACATTCCAAGTAATATTCGGCATGCTAATTACATTGCCGGTTGCCAAATTGCATTATCTCTTATAGTTTCCGAGATATGGACTATCGATTATTTACACCTTAGGCTCTGCTTCTAACTTGGGCCCAAATTGTAAAATGGTCTTATCTATTGGCGATTTCGTTCCAATTCACACTCCAAGTAATATTCGGCATGCTAATTACATTGCCGGTTGCGAAATTGCATTATCTCTTATAGTTTCCGAGATATGGACTATCAATAATTTACACCTTAGGCTCTGCTTCTAACTTGGGCCCAAATTGTAAAATGGTCTTATCTATTGGCGATTTCGTTCCAATTCACATTCCAAGTAATATTCGTCATGCTAATTACATTGCCGGTTGCCAAATTGCATTATCTCTTATAGTTTCCGAGATATGGACTATCGATAATTTACACCTTAGGCTCTGCTTCTAACTTGGGCCCAAATTGTAAAATGGTCTTATCTATTGGCGATTTCGTTCCAATTCACATTCCAAGTAATATTCTCCATGCTAATTACATTGCCGGTTGCCAAATTGCATTATCTCTTATAATTTCCGAGATATGGACTATCGATAATTTACACCTTAGCCTCTGCTTCTAACTTGGGCCCAAATTGTAAAATGGTCTTATCTATTGGCGTTTTCGTTCCAATTCACATTCCAAGTAATATTCGGCATGCTAATTACATTGCCGGTTGCCAAATTGCATTATCTCTTATAGTTTCCGAGATATGGACTATCGATAATTTACACCTTAGGCTCTGCTTCTAACTTGGGCCCAAATTGTAAAATGGTCTTCTCTATTGGCGGTTTCGTTCCAATTCACATTCCAAGTAATATTCGGCATGCTAATTACATTGCCGGTTGCCAAATTGCATTATCTCTTATAGTTTCCGAGATATGGACTATCGATAATTTACACCATAGGCTCTGCTTATAACTTGGGCCCAAATTGTAAAATGGTCTTATCTATTGGCGATTTCGTTCCAATTCACATTCCAAGTAATATTCGGCATGCTAATTACATTGCCGGTTGCCAAATTGCATTATCTCTTATAGTTTCCGAGATATGGACTATCGATAATTTACACCTTAGGCTCTGCTTCTAACTTAGGCCCAAATTGTAAAATGGTCTTATCTATTGGCGATTTCGTCCCAATTCACATTCCAAGTAATATTCGGCATGCTAATTACATTGCCGGTTGCCAAATTGCATTATCTCTTATAGTTTCCGAGATATGGACTATCGATAATTTACACCTTAGGCTCTGCTTCTAACTTGGGCCCAAATTGTAAAATGGTCTTATCTATTGGCGATTTCGTTCCAATTCACACTCCAAGTAATATTCGGCATGCTAATTACATTGCCGGTTGCCAAATTGCATTATCTCTTATAGTTTCCGAGATATGGACTATCGATAATTTACACCTTAGGCTCTGCTTCTGACTTGGGCCCAAATTGTAAAATGGTCTTATCTATTGGCGATTTCGTTCCAATTCACATTCCAAGTAATATTCGGCATGCTAATTACATTGCCGGTTGCCAAATTGCATTATCTCTTATAGTTTCCGAGATATGGACTATCGATAATTTACACCTTAGCCTCTGCTTCTAACTTGGGCCCAAATTGTAAAATGGTCTTATCTATTGGCGTTTTCGTTCCAATTCACATTCCAAGTAATATTCGGCATGCTAATTACATTGCCGGTTGCCAAATTGCATTAACTCTTATAGTTTCCGAGATATGGACTATCGATAATTTACACCTTAGGCTCTGCTTCTAACTTGGGCCCAAATTGTAAAATGGTCTTCTCTATTGGCGATTTCGTTCCAATTCACATTCCAAGTAATATTCGGCATGCTAATTACATTGCCGGTTGCCAAATTGCATTATCTCTTATAGTTTCCGAGATATGGACTATCGATAATTTACACCTTAGGCTCTGCTTCTAACTTGGGCCCAAATTGTAAAATGGTCTTCTCTATTGGCGGTTTCGTTCCAATTCACATTCCAAGTAATATTCGGCATGCTAATTACATTGCCGGTTGCCAAATTGCATTATCTCTTATAGTTTCCGAGATATGGACTATCGATAATTTACACCATAGGCTCTGCTTATAACTTGGGCCCAAATTGTAAAATGGTCTTATCTATTGGCGATTTCGTTCCAATTCACATTCCAAGTAATATTCGGCATGCTAATTACATTGCCGGTTGCCAAATTGCATTATCTCTTATAGTTTCCGAGATATGGACTATCGATAATTTACACCTTAGGCTCTGCTTCTAACTTAGGCCCAAATTGTAAAATGGTCTTATATATTGGCGATTTCGTCCCAAATCACATTCCAAGTAATATTCGGCATGCTAATTACATTGCCGGTTGCCAAATTGCATTATCTCTTATAGTTTCCGAGATATGGACTATCGATAATTTACACCTTAGGCTCTGCTTCTAACTTGGGCACAAATTGTAAAATGGTCTTATCTATTGGCGATTTCGTTCCAATTCACATTCCAAGTAATATTCGGCATGCTAATTACATTGCCGGTTGCCAAATTGCATTATCTCTTATAGTTTCCGAGATATGGACTATCGATAATTTACACCTTAGGCTCTGCTTTTAACTTGGGCCCAAATTGTAAAATGGTCTTATCTATTGGCGATTTCGTTCCAATTCACATTCCAAGTAATATTCGGCATGCTAATTACATTGCCGGTTGCCAAATTGCATTATCTCTTATAGTTTCCGAGATATGGACTATCGATAATTTACACCTTAGCCTCTGCTTCTAACTTGGGCCCAAATTGTAAAATGGTCTTATCTATTGGCGTTTTCGTTCCAATTCACATTCCAAGTAATATTCGGCATGCTAATTACATTGCCGGTTGCCAAATTGCATTATCTCTTATAGTTTCCGAGATATGGACTATCGATAATTTACACCTTAGGCTCTGCTTCTAACTTGGGCCCAAATTGTAAAATGGTCTTCTCTATTGGCGATTTCGTTCCAATTCACATTCCAAGTAATATTCGGCATGCTAATTACATTGCCGGTTGCCAAATTGCATTATCTCTTATAGTTTCCGAGATATGGACTATCGATAATTTACACCTTAGGCTCTGCTTCTAACTTGGGCCCAAATTGTAAAATGGTCTTCTCTATTGGCGATTTTGTTCCAATTCACATTCCAAGTAATATTCGGCATGCTAATTACATTGCCGGTTGCCAAATTGCATTATCTCTTATAGTTTCCGAGATATGGACTATCGATAATTTACACCTTAGGCTCTGCTTCTAACTTGGGCCCAAATTGTAAAATGGTCTTATCTATTGGCGATTTCATTCCAATTCACACTCCAAGTAATATTCGGCATGCTAATTACATTGCCGGTTGCGAAATTGCATTATCTCTTATAGTTTCCGAGATATGGACCATCAATAATTTACACCTTAGGCTCTGCTTCTAACTTGGGCCCAAATTGTAAAATGGTCTTATCTATTGGCGATTTCGTTCCAATTCACATTCCAAGTAATATTCGGCATGCTAATTACATTGCCGGTTGCCAAATTGCATTATCTCTTATAGTTTCCGAGATATGGACTATCGATAATTTACACCTTAGGCTCTGCTTCTAACTTGGGCCCAAATTGTAAAATGGTCTTATCTATTGGCGATTTCGTTCCAATTCACATTCCAAGTAATATTCTCCATGCTAATTACATTGCCGGTTGCCAAATTGCATTATCTCTTATAATTTCCGAGATATGGACTATCGATAATTTACACCTTAGCCTCTGCTTCTAACTTGGGCCCAAATTGTAAAATGGTCTTATCTATTGGCGTTTTCGTTCCAATTCACATTCCAAGTAATATTCGGCATGCTAATTACATTGCCGGTTGCCAAATTGCATTATCTCTTATAGTTTCCGAGATATGGACTATCGATAATTTACACCTTAGGCTCTGCTTCTAACTTGGGCCCAAATTGTAAAATGGTCTTCTCTATTGGCGGTTTCGTTCCAATTCACATTCCAAGTAATATTCGGCATGCTAATTACATTGCCGGTTGCCAAATTGCATTATCTCTTATAGTTTCCGAGATATGGACTATCGATAATTTACACCATAGGCTCTGCTTATAACTTGGGCCCAAATTGTAAAATCGTCTTATCTATTGGCGATTTCGTTCCAATTCACATTCCAAGTAATATTCGGCATGCTAATTACATTGCCGGTTGCCAAATTGCATTATCTCTTATAGTTTCCGAGATATGGACTATCGATAATTTACACCTTAGGCTCTGCTTCTAACTTGGGCCTAAATTGTAAAATGGTCTTATCTATTGGCGATTTCGTTCCAATTCACATTCCAAGTAATATTCGGCATGCTAATTACATTGCCGGTTGCCAAATTGCATTATCTCTTATAGTTTCCGAGATATGGACTATCGATAATTTACACCTTAGGCTCTGCTTCTAATTTGGGCCCAAATTGTAAAATGGTCTTATCTATTGGCGATTTCGTCCCAATTCACATTCCAAGTGATATTCGGCATGCTAATTACATTGCCGGTTGCGAAATTGCATTATCTCTTATAGTTTCCGAGATATGGACTATCAATAATTTACACCTTAGGCTCTGTTTCTAACTTGGGCCCAAATTGTAAAATGGACTTATCTATTGGCGATTTCGTTCCAATTCACATTCCAAGTAATATTCGGCATGCTAATTACATTGCCGGTTGCCAAATTGCATTATCTCTTATAGTTTCCGAGATATGGACTATCGATAATTTACACCTTAGGCTCTGCTTCTAACTTAGGCCCAAATTGTAAAATGGTCTTATCTATTGGCGATTTCGTCCCAATTCACATTCCAAGTAATATTCGGCATGCTAATTACATTGCCGGTTGCCAAATTGCATTATCTCTTATAGTTTCCGAGCTATGGACTATCGATAATTTACACCTTAGGCTCTGCTTCTAACTTGGGCCCAAATTGTAAAATGGTCTTATCTATTGGCGATTTCGTTCCAATTCACATTCCAAGTAATATTCGACATGCTAATTACATTGCCGGTTGCCAAATTGCATTATCTCTTATAGTTTCCGAGATATGGACTATCGATAATTTACACCTTAGGCTCTGCTTCTAACTTGGGCCCAAATTGTAAAATGGTCTTATCTATTGGCGATTTCGTTCCAATTCACATTCCAAGTAATATTCGGCAAGCTAATTACATTGCCGGTTGCCAAATTGCATTATCTCTTATAGTTTCCGAGATATGGACTATCGATAATTTACACCTTAGGCTCTGCTTCTAACTTGGGCCCAAATTGTAAAATGGTCTTATCTATTGGCGATTTCGTTCCAATTCACATTCCAAGTAATATTCGGCAAGCTAATTACATTGCCGGTTGCCAAATTGCATTATCTCTTATAGTTTCCGAGATATGGACTATCGATAATTTACACCTTAGGCTCTGCTTCTAATTTGGGCCCAAATTGTAAAATGGTCTTATCTATTGGCGATTTCGTCCCAATTCACATTCCAAGTGATATTCGGCATGCTAATTACATTGCCGGTTGCGAAATTGCATTATCTCTTATAGTTTCCGAGATATGGACTATCAATAATTTACACCTTAGGCTCTGTTTCTAACTTGGGCCCAAATTGTAAAATGGACTTATCTATTGGCGATTTCGTTCCAATTCACATTCCAAGTAATATTCGGCATGCTAATTACATTGCCGGTTGCCAAATTGCATTATCTCTTATAGTTTCCGAGATATGGACTATCGATAATTTACACCTTAGGCTCTGCTTCTAACTTAGGCCCAAATTGTAAAATGGTCTTATCTATTGGCGATTTCGTCCCAATTCACATTCCAAGTAATATTCGACATGCTAATTACATTGCCGGTTGCCAAATTGCATTATCTCTTATAGTTTCCGAGCTATGGACTATCGATAATTTACACCTTAGGCTCTGCTTCTAACTTGGGCCCAAATTGTAAAATGGTCTTATCTATTGGCGATTTCGTTCCAATTCACATTCCAAGTAATATTCGGCATGCTAATTACATTGCCGGTTGCCAAATTGCATTATCTCTTATAGTTTCCGAGATATGGACTATCGATAATTTACACCTTAGGCTCTGCTTCTAACTTGGGCCCAAATTGTAAAATGGTCTTATCTATTGGCGATTTCGTTCCAATTCACATTCCAAGTAATATTCGGCATGCTAATTACATTGCCGGTTGCCAAATTGCATTATCTCTTATAGTTTCCGAGATATGGACTATCGATAATTTACACCTTAGCCTCTGCTTCTAACTTGGGCCCAAATTGTAAAATGGTCTTATCTATTGGCGTTTTCGTTCCAATTCACATTCCAAGTAATATTCGGCATGCTAATTACATTGCCGGTTGCCAAATTGCATTATCTCTTATAGTTTCCGAGATATGGACTATCGATAATTTACACCTTAGGCTCTGCTTCTAACTTGGGCCCAAATTGTAAAATGGTCTTCTCTATTTGCGATTTCGTTCCAATTCACATTCCAAGTAATATTCGGCATGCTAATTACATTGCCGGTTGCCAAATTGCATTATCTCTTATAGTTTCCGAGATATGGACTATCGATAATTTACACCTCAGGCTCTGCTTCTAACTTGGGCCCAAATTGTAAAATGGTCTTATCTATTGGCGATTTCGTTCCAATTCACATTCCAAGTAATATTCGGCATGCTAATTACATTGCCGGTTGCCAAATTGCATTATCTCTTATAGTTTCCGAGATATGGACTATCGATAATTTACACCTTAGGCTCTGCTTCTAACTTGGGCCCAAATTGTAAAATGGTCTTCTCTATTGGCGATTTCGTTCCAATTCACATTCCAAGTAATATTCGGCATGCTAATTACATTGCCGGTTGCCAAATTGCATTATCTCTTATAGTTTCCGAGATATGGACTATCGATAATTTACACCTTAGGCTCTGCTTCTAACTTGGGCCCAAATTGTAAAATGGTCTTCTCTATTGGCGATTTTGTTCCAATTCACTTTCCAAGTAATATTCGGCATGCTAATTACATTGCCGGTTGCCAAATTGCATTATCTCTTATAGTTTCCGAGATATGGACTATCGATAATTTACACCTTAGGCTCTGCTTCTAACTTGGGCCCAAATTGTAAAATCGTCTTATCTATTGGCGATTTCGTTCCAATTCACATTCCAAGTAATATTCGGCATGCTAATTACATTGCCGGTTGCCAAATTGCATTATCTCTTATAGTTTCCGAGATATGGACTATCGGTAATTTACACCTTAGGCTCTGCTTCTAACTTGGGCCCAAATTGTAAAATGGTCTTATCTATTGGCGATTTCGTTCCAATTCACATTCCAAGTAATATCCGGCATGCTATTTACATTGCCGGTTGCCAAATTGAATTATCTCTTATAGTTTCCGAGATATGGACTATCGATAATTTACACCTTAGGCTCTGCTTCTAACTTGGGCCCAAATTGTAAAATGGTCTTACCTATTGGCGATTTCGTTCCAATTCACATTCCAAGTAATATTCGGCATGCTAATTACATTGCCGGTTGCCAAATTGCATTATCTGTTATAGTTTCCGAGATATGGACTATCGATAATTTACACCTTAGGCTCTGCTTCTAACTTGGGCCCAAATTGTAAAATGGTCTTATCTATTGGTGATTTCGTTCCAATTCACATTCCAAGTAATATTCGGCATGCTAATTACATTGCCGGTTGCCAAATTGCATTATCTCTTATAGTTTCCGAGATATGGACTATCGATAATTTACATCTTAGGCTCTGCTTCTAACTTGGGCCCAAATTGTAAAATCGTCTTATCTATTGGCGATTTCGTTCCAATTCACATTCCAAGTAATATTCGGCATGCTAATTACATTGCCGGTTGCCAAATTGCATTATCTCTTATAGTTTCCGAGATATGGACTATCGATAATTTACACCTTAGGCTCTGCTTCTAACTTGGGCCCAAATTGTAAAATGGTCTTATCTATTGGCGATTTCGTTCCAATTCACATTCCAAGTAATATCCGGCATGCTAATTACATTGCCGGTTGCCAAATTGAATTATCTCTTATAGTTTCCGAGATATGGACTATCGATAATTTACACCTTAGGCTCTGCTTCTAACTTGGGCCCAAATTGTAAAATGGTCTTATCTATTGGCGATTTCGTTCCAATTCACATTCCAAGTAATATTCGGCATGCTAATTACATTGCCGGTTGCCAAATTGCATTATCTCTTATAGTTTCCGAGATATGGACTATCGATAATTTACATCTTAGGCTCTGCTTCTAACTTGGGCCCAAATTGTAAAATGGTCTTATCTATTGGCGATTTCGTTCCAATTCACTTTCCAAGTAATATTCGGCATGCTAATTACATTGCCGGTTGCCAAATTGCATTATCTCTTATAGTTTCCGAGATATGGACTATCGATAATTTACACCTTAGGCTCTGCTTCTAACTTGGGCCCAAATTGTAAAATGGTCTTATCTATTGGCGATTTCGTCCCAATTCACATTCCAAGTGATATTCGGCATGCTAATTACATTGCCGGTTGCGAAATTGCATTATCTCTTATAGTTTCCGAGATATGGACTATCAATAATTTACACCTTAGGCTCTGCTTCTAACTTGGGCCCAAATTGTAAAATGGACTTATCTATTGGCGATTTCGTTCCAATTCACATTCCAAGTAATATTCGGCATGCTAATTACATTGCCGGTTGCCAAATTGCATTATCTCTTATAGTTTCCGAGATATGGACTATCGATAATTTACACCTTAGGCTCTGCTTCTAACTAGGGCCCAAATTGTAAAATGGTCTTATCTATTGGCGATTTCGTTCCAATTCACATTCCAAGTAATATTCGGCATGCTAATTACATTGCCGGTTGCCAAATTGCATTATCTCTTATAGTTTCCGAGATATGGACTATCGATAATTTACACCTTAGCCTCTGCTTCTAACTTGGGCCCAAATTGTAAAATGGTCTTATCTATTGGCGTTTTCGTTCCAATTCACATTCCAAGTAATATTCGGCATGCTAATTACATTGCCGGTTGCCAAATTGCATTATCTCTTATAGTTTCCGAGATATGGACTATCGATAATTTACACCTTAGGCTCTGCTTCTAATTTGGGCCCAAATTGTAAAATGGTCTTATCTATTGGCGATTTCGTCCCAATTCACATTCCAAGTGATATTCGGCATGCTAATTACATTGCCGGTTGCGAAATTGCATTATCTCTTATAGTTTCCGAGATATGGACTATCAATAATTTACACCTTAGGCTCTGTTTCTAACTTGGGCCCAAATTGTAAAATGGACTTATCTATTGGCGATTTCGTTCCAATTCACATTCCAAGTAATATTCGGCATGCTAATTACATTGCCGGTTGCCAAATTGCATTATCTCTTATAGTTTCCGAGATATGGACTATCGATAATTTACACCTTAGGCTCTGCTTCTAACTTAGGCCCAAATTGTAAAATGGTCTTATCTATTGGCGATTTCGTCCCAATTCACATTCCAAGTAATATTCGGCATGCTAATTACATTGCCGGTTGCCAAATTGCATTATCTCTTATAGTTTCCGAGCTATGGACTATCAATAATTTACACCTTAGGCTCTGCTTCTAACTTGGGCCCAAATTGTAAAATGGTCTTATCTATTGGCGATTTCGTTCCAATTCACATTCCAAGTAATATTCGGCATGCTAATTACATTGCCGGTTGCCAAATTGCATTATCTCTTATAGTTTCCGAGATATGGACTATCGATAATTTACACCTTAGGCTCTGCTTCTAACTTGGGCCCAAATTGTAAAATGGTCTTATCTATTGGCGATTTCGTTCCAATTCACATTCCAAGTAATATTCGGCATGCTAATTACATTGCCGGTTGCCAAATTGCATTATCTCTTATAGTTTCCGAGATATGGACTATCAATAATTTACACCTTAGCCTCTGCTTCTAACTTGGGCCCAAATTGTAAAATGGTCTTATCTATTGGCGTTTTCGTTCCAATTCACATTCCAAGTAATATTCGGCATGCTAATTACATTGCCGGTTGCCAAATTGCATTATCTCTTATAGTTTCCGAGATATGGACTATCGATAATTTACACCTTAGGCTCTGCTTCTAACTTGGGCCCAAATTGTAAAATGGTCTTCTCTATTTGCGATTTCGTTCCAATTCACATTCCAAGTAATATTCGGCATGCTAATTACATTGCCGGTTGCCAAATTGCATTATCTCTTATAGTTTCCGAGATATGGACTATCGATAATTTACACCTCAGGCTCTGCTTCTAACTTGGGCCCAAATTGTAAAATGGTCTTATCTATTGGCGATTTCGTTCCAATTCACATTCCAAGTAATATTCGGCATGCTAATTACATTGCCGGTTGCCAAATTGCATTATCTCTTATAGTTTCCGAGATATGGACTATCGATAATTTACACCTTAGGCTCTGCTTCTAACTTGGGCCCAAATTGTAAAATGGTCTTCTCTATTGGCGATTTCGTTCCAATTCACATTCCAAGTAATATTCGGCATGCTAATTACATTGCCGGTTGCCAAATTGCATTATCTCTTATAGTTTCCGAGATATGGACTATCGATAATTTACACCTTAGGCTCTGCTTCTAACTTGGGCCCAAATTGTAAAATGGTCTTCTCTATTGGCGATTTTGTTCCAATTCACATTCCAAGTAATATTCGGCATGCTAATTACATTGCCGGTTGCCAAATTGCATTATCTCTTATAGTTTCCGAGATATGGACTATCGATAATTTACACCTTAGGCTCTGCTTCTAACTTGGGCCCAAATTGTAAAATCGTCTTATCTATTGGCGATTTCGTTCCAATTCACATTCCAAGTAATATTCGGCATGCTAATTACATTGCCGGTTGCCAAATTGCATTATCTCTTATAGTTTCCGAGATATGGACTATCGGTAATTTACACCTTAGGCTCTGCTTCTAACTTGGGCCCAAATTGTAAAATGGTCCTATCTATTGGCGATTTCGTTCCAATTCACATTCCAAGTAATATCCGGCATGCTATTTACATTGCCGGTTGCCAAATTGAATTATCTCTTATAGTTTCCGAGATATGGACTATCGATAATTTACACCTTAGGCTCTGCTTCTAACTTGGGCCCAAATTGTAAAATGGTCTTACCTATTGGCGATTTCGTTCCAATTCACATTCCAAGTAATATTCGGCATGCTAATTACATTGCCGGTTGCCAAATTGCATTATCTGTTATAGTTTCCGAGATATGGACTATCGATAATTTACACCTTAGGCTCTGCTTCTAACTTGGGCCCAAATTGTAAAATGGTCTTATCTATTGGTGATTTCGTTCCAATTCACATTCCAAGTAATATTCGGCATGCTAATTACATTGCCGGTTGCCAAATTGCATTATCTCTTATAGTTTCCGAGATATGGACTATCGATAATTTACATCTTAGGCTCTGCTTCTAACTTGGGCCCAAATTGTAAAATCGTCTTATCTATTGGCGATTTCGTTCCAATTCACATTCCAAGTAATATTCGGCATGCTAATTACATTGCCGGTTGCCAAATTGCATTATCTCTTATAGTTTCCGAGATATGGACTATCGATAATTTACACCTTAGGCTCTGCTTCTAACTTGGGCCCAAATTGTAAAATGGTCTTATCTATTGGCGATTTCGTTCCAATTCACATTCCAAGTAATATCCGGCATGCTAATTACATTGCCGGTTGCCAAATTGAATTATCTCTTATAGTTTCCGAGATATGGACTATCGATAATTTACACCTTAGGCTCTGCTTCTAACTTGGGCCCAAATTGTAAAATGGTCTTATCTATTGGCGATTTCGTTCCAATTCACATTCCAAGTAATATTCGGCATGCTAATTACATTGCCGGTTGCCAAATTGCATTATCTCTTATAGTTTCCGAGATATGGACTATCGATAATTTACATCTTAGGCTCTGCTTCTAACTTGGGCCCAAATTGTAAAATGGTCTTATCTATTGGCGATTTCGTTCCAATTCACATTCCAAGTAATATTCGGCATGCTAATTACATTGCCGGTTGCCAAATTGCATTATCTCTTATAGTTTCCGAGATATGGACTATCGATAATTTACACCTTAGGCTCTGCTTCTAACTTGGGCCCAAATTGTAAAATGGTCTTATCTATTGGCGATTTCGTTCCAATTCACATTCCAAGTAATATTCGGCATGCTAATTACATTGCCGGTTGCCAAATTGCATTATCTCTTATAGTTTCCGAGATATGGACTATCGATAATTTACACCTTAGGCTCTGCTTCTAACTAGGGCCCAAATTGTAAAATGGTCTTATCTATTGGCGATTTCGTTCCAATTCACATTCCAAGTAATATTCGGCATGCTAATTACATTGCCGGTTGCCAAATTGCATTATCTCTTATAGTTTCCGAGATATGGACTATCGATAATTTACAATTTAGGCTCTGCTTCTAACTTGGGCCCAAATTGTAAAATGGTCTTATCTATTGGCGATTTCGTTCCAATTCACATTCCAAGTAATATTCGGCATGCTAATTACATTGCCGGTTGCCAAATTGCATTATCTCTTATAGTTTCCGAGATATGGACTATCGATAATTTACACCTTAGGCTCTGCTTCTAACTTGGGCCCAAATTGTAAAATGGTCTTATCTATTGGCGTTTTCGTTCCAATTCACATTCCAAGTAATATTCGGCATGCTAATTACATTGCCGGTTGCCAAATTGCATTATCTCTTATAGTTTCCGAGATATGGAATATCGATAATTTACACCTTAGGCTCTGCTTCTAACTTGGGCCCAAATTGTAAAATGGTCTTCTCTATTGGCGATTTCGTTCCAATTCACATTCCAAGTAATATTCGGCATGCTAATTACATTGCCGGTTGCCAAATTGCATTATCTCTTATAGTTTCCGAGATATGGACTATCAATAATTTACACCTTAGGCTCTGCTTCTAACTTGGGCCCAAATTGTAAAATGGTCTTATCTATTGGCGATTTCGTTCCAATTCACATTCCAAGTAATATTCGGCATGCTAATTACATTGCCGGTTGCCAAATTGCATTATCTCTTATAGTTTCCGAGATATGGACTATCGATAATTTACACCTTAGGCTCTGCTTCTAACTTGGGCCCAAATTGTAAAATGGTCTTCTCTATTGGCGATTTCGTTCCAATTCACATTCCAAGTAATATTCGGCATGCTAATTACATTGCCGGTTGCCAAATTGCATTATCTCTTATAGTTTCCGAGATATGGACTATCGATAATTTACACCTTAGGCTCTGCTTCTAACTTGGGCCCAAATTGTAAAATGGTCTTCTCTATTGGCGATTTCGTTCCAATTCACATTCCAAGTAATATTCGGCATGCTAATTACATTGCCTGTTGCCAAATTGCATTATCTCTTATAGTTTCCGAGATATGGACTATCGATAATTTACACCTTAGGCTCTGCTTCTAACTTGGGAACAAATTGTAAAATGGTCTTATCTATTGGCGATTTCGTTCCAATTCACATTCCAAGTAATATCCGGCATGCTATTTACATTGCCGGTTGCCAAATTGAATTATCTCTTATAGTTTCCGAGATATGGACTATCGATAATTTACACCTTAGGCTCTGCTTCTAACTTGGGCCCAAATTGTAAAATGGTCTTACCTATTGGCGATTTCGTTCCAATTCACATTCCAAGTAATATTCGGCATGCTAATTACATTGCCGGTTGCCAAATTGCATTATCTGTTATAGTTTCCGAGATATGGACTATCGATAATTTACACCTTAGGCTCTGCTTCTAACTTGGGCCCAAATTGTAAAATGGTCTTATCTATTGGTGATTTCGTTCCAATTCACATTCCAAGTAATATTCGGCATGCTAATTACATTGCCGGTTACCAAATTGCATTATCTCTTATAGTTTCCGAGATATGGACTATCGATAATTTACATCTTAGGCTCTGCTTCTAACTTGGGCCCAAATTGTAAAATCGTCTTATCTATTGGCGATTTCGTTCCAATTCACATTCCAAGTAATATTCGGCATGCTAATTACATTGCCGGTTGCCAAATTGCATTATCTCTTATAGTTTCCGAGATATGGACTATCGATAATTTACACCTTAGGCTCTGCTTCTAACTTGGGCCCAAATTGTAAAATGGTCTTATCTATTGGCGATTTCGTTCCAATTCACATTCCAAGTAATATCCGGCATGCTAATTACATTGCCGGTTGCCAAATTGAATTATCTCTTATAGTTTCCGAGATATGGACTATCGATAATTTACACCTTAGGCTCTGCTTCTAACTTGGGCCCAAATTGTAAAATGGTCTTATCTATTGGCGATTTCGTTCCAATTCACATTCCAAGTAATATTCGGCATGCTAATTACATTGCCGGTTGCCAAATTGCATTATCTCTTATAGTTTCCGAGATATGGACTATCGATAATTTACATCTTAGGCTCTGCTTCTAACTTGGGCCCAAATTGTAAAATGGTCTTATCTATTGGCGATTTCGTTCCAATTCACATTCCAAGTAATATTCGGCATGCTAATTACATTGCCGGTTGCCAAATTGCATTATCTCTTATAGTTTCCGAGATATGGACTATCGATAATTTACACCTTAGGCTCTGCTTCTAACTTGGGCCCAAATTGTAAAATGGTCTTATCTATTGGCGATTTCGTCCCAATTCACATTCCAAGTGATATTCGGCATGCTAATTACATTGCCGGTTGCGAAATTGCATTATCTCTTATAGTTTCCGAGATATGGACTATCAATAATTTACACCTTAGGCTCTGCTTCTAACTTGGGCCCAAATTGTAAAATGGACTTATCTATTGGCGATTTCGTTCCAATTCACATTCCAAGTAATATTCGGCATACTAATTACATTGCCGGTTGCCAAATTGCATTATCTCTTATAGTTTCCGAGATATGGACTATCGATAATTTACACCTTAGGCTCTGCTTCTAACTAGGGCCCAAATTGTAAAATGGTCTTATCTATTGGCGATTTCGTTCCAATTCACATTCCAAGTAATATTCGGCATGCTAATTACATTGCCGGTTGCCAAATTGCATTATCTCTTATAGTTTCCGAGATATGGACTATCGATAATTTACAATTTAGGCTCTGCTTCTAACTTGGGCCCAAATTGTAAAATGATCTTATCTATTGGCGATTTCGTTCCAATTCACATTCCAAGTAATATTCGGCATGCTAATTACATTGCCGGTTGCCAAATTGCATTATCTCTTATAGTTTCCGAGATATGGACTATCGATAATTTACACCTTAGGCTCTGCTTCTAACTTGGGCCCAAATTGTAAAATGGTCTTCTCTATTGGCGATTTCGTTCCAATTCACATTCCAAGTAATATTCGGCATGCTAATTACATTGCCGGTTGCCAAATTGCATTATCTCTTATAGTTTCCGAGATATGGACTATCGATAATTTACACCTTAGGCTCTGCTTCTAACTTGGGCCCAAATTGTAAAATGGTCTTATATATTGGCGATTTCGTTCCAATTCACATTCCAAGTAATATTCGGCATGCTAATTACATTGCCGGTTGCCAAATTGCATTATCTCTTATAGTTTCCGAGATATGGACTATCGATAATTTACACCTTAGGCTCTGCTTCTAACTTGGGCCCAAATTGTAAAATGGTCTTCTCTATTGGCGATTTCGTTCCAATTCACATTCCAAGTAATATTCGGCATGCTAATTACATTGCCGGTTGCCAAATTGCATTATCTCTTATAGTTTCCGAGATATGGACTATCGATAATTTACACCTTAGGCTCTGCTTCTAACTTGGGCCCAAATTGTAAAATGGTCTTCTCTATTGGCGATTTCGTTCCAATTCACATTCCAAGTAATATTCGGCATGCTAATTACATTGCCGGTTGCCAAATTGCATTATCTCTTATAGTTTCCTAGATATGGACTATCGGTAATTTACACCTTAGGCTCTGCTTCTAACTTGGGCCCAAATTGTAAAATGGTCTTATCTATTGGCGATTTCGTTCCAATTCACATTCCAAGTAATATCCGGCATGCTAATTACATTGCCGGTTGCCAAATTGAATTATCTCTTATAGTTTCCGAGATATGGACTATCGATAATTTACACCTTAGGCTCTGCTTCTAACTTGGGCCCAAATTGTAAAATGGTCTTATCTATTGGCGATTTCGTTCCAATTCACATTCCAAGTAATATCCGGCATGCTAATTACATTGCCGGTTGCCAAATTGAATTATCTCTTATAGTTTCCAAGATATGGACTATCGATAATTTACACCTTAGGCTCTGCTTCTAACTTGGGCCCAAATTGTAAAATGGTCTTATCTATTGGCGATTTCGTTCCAATTCACATTCCAAGTAATATTCGGCATGCTAATTACATTGCCGGTTGCCAAATTGCATTATCTCTTATAGTTTCCGAGATATGGACTATCGATAATTTACACCTTAGGCTCTGCTTCTAACTTGGGCCCAAATTGTAAAATCGTCTTATCTATTGGCGATTTCGTTCCAATTCACATTCCAAGTAATATTCGGCATGCTAATTACATTGCCGGTTGCCAAATTGCATTATCTCTTATAGTTTCCTAGATATGGACTATCGGTAATTTACACCTTAGGCTCTGCTTCTAACTTGGGCCCAAATTGTAAAATGGTCTTATCTATTGGCGATTTCGTTCCAATTCACATTCCAAGTAATATCCGGCATGCTAATTACATTGCCGGTTGCCAAATTGAATTATCTCTTATAGTTTCCGAGGTTCGTCCATCGATAATTTACACCTTAGGCTCTGCTTCTAACTTGGGCCCAAATTGTAAAATGGTCTTATCTATTGGCGATTTCGTTCCAATTCACATTCCAAGTAATATCCGGCATGCTAATTACATTGCCGGTTGCCAAATTGAATTATCTCTTATAGTTTCCGAGATATGGACTATCGATAATTTACACCTTAGGCTCTGCTTCTAACTTGGGCCCAAATTGTAAAATGGTCTTATCTATTGGCGATTTCGTTCCAATTCACATTCCAAGTAATATTCGGCATGCTAATTACATTGCCGGTTGCCAAATTGCATTATCTCTTATAGTTTCCGAGATATGGACTATCGATAATTTACATGTTAGGCTCTGCTTCTAACTTGGGCCCACATTGTAAAATGGTCTTATCTATTGGCGATTTCTTTCCAATTCACATTCCAAGTAATATTCGGCATGCTAATTACATTGCCGGTTGCCAAATTGCATTATCTCTTATAGTTTCCGAGATATGGACTATCGATAATTTACACCTTAGGCTCTGCTTCTAACTTGGGCCCAAATTGTAAAATGGTCTTATCTATTGGCGATTTCGTCCCAATTCACATTCCAAGTGATATTCGGCATGCTAATTACATTGCCGGTTGCGAAATTGCATTATCTCTTATAGTTTCCGAGATATGGACTATCAATAATTTACACCTTAGGCTCTGCTTCTAACTTGGGCCCAAATTTTAAAATGGCCTTATCTATTGGCGATTTCGTTCCAATTCACATTCCAAGTAATATTCGGCATGCTAATTACATTGCCGGTTGCCAAATTGCATTATCTCTTATAGTTTCCGAGATATGGACTATCGATAATTTACACCTTAGGCTCTGCTTCTAACTTGGGCCCAAATTGTAAAATGGTCTTATCTATTGGCGATTTCGTTCCAATTCACATTCCAAGTAATATTCGGCATGCTAATTACATTGCCGGTTGCCAAATTGCATTATCTCTTATAGTTTCCGAGATATGGACTATCGATAATTTACACCTTAGGCTCTGCTTCTAACTTGGGCCCAAATTGTAAAATGGTCTTATCTATTGGCGATTTCGTTCCTATTCACATTCCAAGTAATATTCGGCATGCTAATTACATTGCCGGTTGCCAAATTGCATTATCTCTTATAATTTCCGAGATATGGAGTATCGATAATTTACACCTTAGGCTCTGCTTCTAACTTGGGCCCAAATTGTAAAATGGTCTTATCTATTGGTGATTTCGTTCCAATTCACACTCCAAGTAATATTCGGCATGCTAATTACATTGCCGGTTGCGAAATTGCATTATCTCTTATAGTTTCCGAGATATGGACTATCAATAATTTACACCTTAGGCTCTGCTTCTAACTTGGGCCCAAATTGTAAAATGGTCTTATCTATTGGCGATTTCGTTCCAATTCACATTTCAAGTAATATTCGGCATGCTAATTACATTGCCGGTTGCCAAATTGCATTATCTCTTATAGTTTCCGAGATATGGACTATCGATAATTTACACCTTAGGCTCTGCTTCTAACTTGGGCCCAAATTGTAAAATGGTCTTATCTATTAGCGATTTAGTTCCAATTCACATTCCAAGTAATATTCGGCATGCTAATTACATTGCCGGTTGCCAAATTGCATTATCTCTTATAGTTTCCGAGATATGGACTATCGATAATTTACACCTTAGGCTCTGCTTCTAACTTGGGCCCAAATTGTAAAATGGTCTTATCTATTGGCGATTTCGTTCCAATTCACATTCCAAGTAATATTCGGCATGCTAATTACATTGCCGGTTGCCAAATTGCATTATCTCTTATAGTTTCCGAGATATGGACTATCGATAATTTACACCTTAGGCTCTGCTTCTAACTTGGGCCCAAATTGTAAAATGGTCTTATCTATTGGCGATTTCGTTCCAATTCACATTCCAAGTAATATTCGGCATGCTAATTACATTGCCGGTTGCCAAATTGCATTATCTCTTATAGTTTCCGAGATATGGACTATCGATAATTTACACCTTAGGCTCTGCTTCTAACTTGGGCCCAAATTGTAAAATGGTCTTACCTATTGGCGATTTCGTTCCAATTCACATTCCAAGTAATATTCGGCATGCTAATTACATTGCCGGTTGCCAAATTGTATTATCTCTTATAGTTTCCGAGATATGGACTATCGATAATTTACACCTTAGGCTCTACTTCTAACTTGGGCCCAAATTGTAAAATGGTCTTATCTATTGGCGATTTCGTTCCAATTCACATTCCAATTAATATTCGGCATGCTAATTACATTGCCGGTTGCCAAATTGCATTATCTCTTATAGTTTCCGAGATATGGACTATCGATAATTTACACCTTAGGCTCTGCTTCTAACTTGGGCCCAAATTGTAAAATGGTCTTATCTATTGGCGATTTCGTTCCAATTCACATTCCAAGTAATATTCGGCATGCTAATTACATTGCCGGTTGCCAAATTGCATTATCTCTTATAGTTTCCGAGATATGGACTATCGATAATTTACACCTTAGGCTCTGCTTCTAACTTGGGCCCAAATTGTAAAATGGTCTTATCTATTGGCGATTTCGTTCCAATTCACAGTCCAAGTAATATTCGGCATGCTAATTACATTGCCGGTGGCCAAATTGCATTATCTCTTATAGTTTCCGAGATATGGACTATCGATAATTTACACCTTAGGCTCTGCTTCTAACTTGGGCCCAAATTGTAAAATGGTCTTATCTATTGGCGATTTCGTTCCAATTCACATTCCAAGTAATATTCGGCATGCTAATTACATTGCCGGTTGCCAAATTGAATTATCTCTTATAGTTTCCGAGATATGGACTATCGATAATTTACACCTTAGGCTCTGCTTCTAACTTGGGCCCAAATTGTAAAATGGTCTTACCTATTGGCGATTTCGTTCCAATTCACATTCCAAGTAATATTCGGCATGCTAATTACATTGCCGGTTGCCAAATTGCATTATCTCTTATAGTTTCCGAGATATGGACTATCGATAATTTACACCTTAGGCTCTGCTTCTAACTTGGGCCCAAATTGTAAAATGGTCTTATCTATTGGCGATTTCGTTCCAATTCACATTCCAAGTAATATTCGGCATGCTAATTACATTGCCGGTTGCCAAATTGCATTATCTCTTATAGTTTCCGAGATATGGACTATCGATAATTTACACCTTAGGCTCTGCTTCTAACTTGGGCCCAAATTGTAAAATCGTCTTATCTATTGGCGATTTCGTTCCAATTCACATTCCAAGTAATATTCGGCATGCTAATTACATTGCCGGTTGCCAAATTGCATTATCTCTTATAGTTTCCGAGATATGGACTATCGGTAATTTACACCTTAGGCTCTGCTTCTAACTTGGGCCCAAATTGTAAAATGGTCTTATCTATTGGCGATTTCGTTCCAATTCACATTCCAAGTAATATCCGGCATGCTAATTACATTGCCGGTTGCCAAATTGAATTATCTCTTATAGTTTCCGAGATATGGACTATCGATAATTTACACCTTAGGCTCTGCTTCTAACTTGGGCCCAAATTGTAAAATGGTCTTACCTATTTGCGATTTCGTTCCAATTCACATTCCAAGTAATATTCGGCATGCTAATTACATTGCCGGTTGCCAAATTGCATTATCTCTTATAGTTTCCGAGATATGGACTATCGATAATTTACACCTTAGGCTCTGCTTCTAACTTGGGCCCAATTGTAAAATGGTCTTATCTATTGGCGATTTCGTTCCAATTCACATTCCAAGTAATATTCGGCATGCTAATTACATTGCCGGTTGCCAAATTGCATTATCTCTTATAGTTTCCGAGATATGTACTATCGATAATTTACATCTTAGGCTCTGCTTCTAACTTGGGCCCAAATTGTAAAATCGTCTTATCTATTGGCGATTTCGTTCCAATTCACATTCCAAGTAATATTCGGCATGCTAATTACATTGCAGGTTGCCAAATTGCATTATCTCTTATAGTTTCCGAGATATGGACTATCGATAATTTACACCTTAGGCTCTGCTTCTAACTTGGGCCCAAATTGTAAAATGGTCTTATCTATTGGCGATTTCGTTCCAATTCACATTCCAAGTAATATCCGGCATGCTAATTACATTGCCGGTTGCCAAATTGAATTATCTCTTATAGTTTCCGAGATATGGACTATCGATAATTTACACCTTAGGCTCTGCTTCTAACTTGGGCCCAAATTGTAAAATGGTCTTATCAATTGGCGATTTCGTCCCAATTCACATTCCAAGTGATATTCGGCATGCTAATTACATTGCCGGTTGCGAAATTGTATTATCTCTTATAGTTTCCGAGATATGGACTATCAATAATTTACACCTTAGGCTCTGCTTCTAACTTGGGCTCAAATTGTAAAATGGTCTTATCTATTGGCGATTTCGTTCCAATTCACATTCCAAGTAATATTCGGCATGCTAATTACATTGCCGGTTGCCAAATTGCATTATCTCTTATAGTTTCCGAGATATGGACTATCGATAATTTACACCTTAGGCTCTGCTTCTAACTTGGGCCCAAATTGTAAAATGGTCTTATCTATTGGCGATTTCGTTCCAATTCACATTCCAAGTAATATTCGGCATGCTAATTACATTGCCGGTTGCCAAATTGCATTATCTCTTATAGTTTCCGAGATATGGACTATCGATTATTTACACCTTAGGCTCTGCTTCTAACTTGGGCCCAAATTGTAAAATGGTCTTATCTATTGGCGATTTCGTTCCAATTCACATTCCAAGTAATATTCGGCATGCTAATTACATTGCCGGTTGCCAAATTGCATTATCTCTTATAGTTTCCGAGATATGGACTATCGATAATTTACACCTTAGGCTCTGCTTCTAACTTGGGCCCAAATTGTAAAATGGTCTTATCTATTGGCGATTTCGTTCCAATTCACATTCCAAGTAATATTCGGCATGCTAATTACATTGCCGGTTGCCAAATTGCATTATCTCTTATAGTTTCCGAGATATGGACTATCGATAATTTACACCTTAGGCTCTGCTTCTACCTTGGGCCCAAATTGTAAAATGGTCTTATCTATTGGCGATTTCGTTCCAATTCACATTCCAAGTAATATTCGGCATGCTAATTACATTGCCGGTTGCCAAATTGCATTATCTCTTATAGTTTCCGAGATATGGACTATCGATAATTTACACCTTAGGCTCTGCTTCTAACTTGGGCCCAAATTGTAAAATGGTCTTATCTATTGGCGATTTCGTTCCAATTCACATTCCAAGTAATATTCGGCATGCTAATTACATTGCCGGTTGCCAAATTGCATTATCTCTTATAGTTTCCGAGATATGGACTATCGATAATTTACACCTTAGCTTTTAACTTGCTTTTTTTGCTTGCTTCTAACTTGGGCCCAAATTGTAAAATGGTCTTCTCTATTGGCGATTTCGTTCCAATTCACATTCCAAGTAATATTCGGCATGCTAATTACATTGCCGGTTGCCAAATTGCATTACCTCTTATAGTTTCCGAGATATGGACTATCGATAATTTACACCTTAGGCTCTGCTTCTAACTTGGGCCCAAATTGTAAAATGGTCTTATCTATTGGCGATTTCGTTCCAATTCACATTCCAAGTAATATTCGGCATGCTAATTACATTGCCGGTTGCCAAATTGCATTATCTCTTATAGTTTCCGAGATATGGACTATCGATAATTTACACCTTAGGCTCTGCTTCTAACTTGGGCCCAAATTGTAAAATGGTCTTCTCTATTGGCGATTTCGTTCCAATTCACATTCCAAGTAATATTCGGCATGCTAATTACATTGCCGGTTGCCAAATTGCATTATCTCTTATAGTTTCCGAGATATGGACTATCGATAATTTACACCTTAGGCTCTGCTTCTAACTTGGGCCCAAATTGTAAAATGGTCTTCTCTATTGGCGATTTCGTTCCAATTCACATTCCAAGTAATATTCGGCATGCTAATTACATTGCCTGTTGCCAAATTGCATTATCTCTTATAGTTTCCGAGATATGGACTATCGATAATTTACACCTTAGGCTCTGCTTCTAACTTGGGCCCAAATTGTAAAATCGTCTTATCTATTGGCGATTTCGTTCCAATTCACATTCCAAGTAATATTTGGCATGCTAATTACATTGCCGGTTGCCAAATTGCATTATCTCTTATAGTTTCCTAGATATGGACTATCGGTAATTTACACCTTAGGCTCTGCTTCTAACTTGGGCCCAAATTGTAAAATGGTCTTATCTATTGGCGATTTCGTTCCAATTCACATTCCAAGTAATATCCGGCATGCTAATTACATTGCCGGTTGCCAAATTGAATTATCTCTTATAGTTTCCGAGATATGGACTATCGATAATTTACACCTTAGGCTCTGCTTCTAACTTGGGCCCAAATTGTAAAATGGTCTTATCTATTGGCGATTTCGTTCCAATTCACATTCCAAGTAATATCCGGCATGCTAATTACATTGCCGGTTGCCAAATTGAATTATCTCTTATAGTTTCCGAGATATGGACTATCGATAATTTACACCTTAGGCTCTGCTTCCAACTTGGGCCCAAATTGTAAAATGGTCTTATCTATTGGCGATTTCGTTCCAATTCACATTCCAAGTAATATTCGGCATGCTAATTACATTGCCGGTTGCCAAATTGCATTATCTCTTATAGTTTCCGAGATATGGACTATCGATAATTTACATCTTAGGCTCTGCTTCTAACTTGGGCCCAAATTGTAAAATGGTCTTATCTATTGGCGATTTCGTTCCAATTCACATTCCAAGTAATATTCGGCATGCTAATTACATTGCCGGTTGCCAAATTGCATTATCTCTTATAGTTTCCGAGATATGGACTATCGATAATTTACACCTTAGGCTCTGCTTCTAACTTGGGCCCAAATTGTAAAATGGTCTTATCTATTGGCGATTTCGTCCCAATTCACATTCCAAGTGATATTCGGCATGCTAATTACATTGCCGGTTGCGAAATTGCATTATCTCTTATAGTTTCCGAGATATGGACTATCAATAATTTACACCTTAGGCTCTGCTTCTAACTTGGGCCCAAATTTTAAAATGGCCTTATCTATTGGCGATTTCGTTCCAATGCACATTCCAAGTAATATTCGGCATGCTAATTACATTGCCGGTTGCCAAATTGCATTATCTCTTATAGTTTCCGAGATATGGACTATCGATAATTTACACCTTAGGCTCTGCTTCTAACTTGGGCCCAAATTGTAAAATGGTCTTATCTATTGGCGATTTCGTTCCAATTCACATTCCAAGTAATATTCGGCATGCTAATTACATTGCCGGTTGCCAAATTGCATTATCTCTTATAGTTTCCGAGATATGGACTATCGATAATTTACATCTTAGGCTCTGCTTCTAACTTGGGCCCAAATTGTAAAATGGTCTTACCTATTTGCGATTTCGTTCCAATTCACATTCCAAGTAATATTCGGCATGCTAATTACATTGCCGGTTGCCAAATTGCATTATCTCTTATAGTTTCCGAGATATGGACTATCGATAATTTACACCTTAGGCTCTGCTTCTAACTTGGGCCCAATTGTAAAATGGTCTTATCTATTGGCGATTTCGTTCCAATTCACATTCCAAGTAATATTCGGCATGCTAATTACATTGCCGGTTGCCAAATTGCATTATCTCTTATAGTTTCCGAGATATGTACTATCGATAATTTACATCTTAGGCTCTGCTTCTAACTTGGGCCCAAATTGTAAAATCGTCTTATCTATTGGCGATTTCGTTCCAATTCACATTCCAAGTAATATTCGGCATGCTAATTACATTGCAGGTTGCCAAATTGCATTATCTCTTATAGTTTCCGAGATATGGACTATCGATAATTTACACCTTAGGCTCTGCTTCTAACTTGGGCCCAAATTGTAAAATGGTCTTATCTATTGGCGATTTCGTTCCAATTCACATTCCAAGTAATATCCGGCATGCTAATTACATTGCCGGTTGCCAAATTGAATTATCTCTTATAGTTTCCGAGATATGGACTATCGATAATTTACACCTTAGGCTCTGCTTCTAACTTGGGCCCAAATTGTAAAATGGTCTTATCAATTGGCGATTTCGTCCCAATTCACATTCCAAGTGATATTCGGCATGCTAATTACATTGCCGGTTGCGAAATTGTATTATCTCTTATAGTTTCCGAGATATGGACTATCAATAATTTACACCTTAGGCTCTGCTTCTAACTTGGGCTCAAATTGTAAAATGGTCTTATCTATTGGCGATTTCGTTCCAATTCACATTCCAAGTAATATTCGGCATGCTAATTACATTGCCGGTTGCCAAATTGCATTATCTCTTATAGTTTCCGAGATATGGACTATCGATAATTTACACCTTAGGCTCTGCTTCTAACTTGGGCCCAAATTGTAAAATGGTCTTATCTATTGGCGATTTCGTTCCAATTCACATTCCAAGTAATATTCGGCATGCTAATTACATTGCCGGTTGCCAAATTGCATTATCTCTTATAGTTTCCGAGATATGGACTATCGATTATTTACACCTTAGGCTCTGCTTCTAACTTGGGCCCAAATTGTAAAATGGTCTTATCTATTGGCGATTTCGTTCCAATTCACATTCCAAGTAATATTCGGCATGCTAATTACATTGCCGGTTGCCAAATTGCATTATCTCTTATAGTTTCCGAGATATGGACTATCGATAATTTACACCTTAGGCTCTGCTTCTAACTTGGGCCCAAATTGTAAAATGGTCTTATCTATTGGCGATTTCGTTCCAATTCACATTCCAAGTAATATTCGGCATGCTAATTACATTGCCGGTTGCCAAATTGCATTATCTCTTATAGTTTCCGAGATATGGACTATCGATAATTTACACCTTAGGCTCTGCTTCTACCTTGGGCCCAAATTGTAAAATGGTCTTATCTATTGGCGATTTCGTTCCAATTCACATTCCAAGTAATATTCGGCATGCTAATTACATTGCCGGTTGCCAAATTGCATTATCTCTTATAGTTTCCGAGATATGGACTATCGATAATTTACACCTTAGGCTCTGCTTCTAACTTGGGCCCAAATTGTAAAATGGTCTTATCTATTGGCGATTTCGTTCCAATTCACATTCCAAGTAATATTCGGCATGCTAATTACATTGCCGGTTGCCAAATTGCATTATCTCTTATAGTTTCCGAGATATGGACTATCGATAATTTACACCTTAGCTTTTAACTTGCTTTTTTTGCTTGCTTCTAACTTGGGCCCAAATTGTAAAATGGTCTTCTCTATTGGCGATTTCGTTCCAATTCACATTCCAAGTAATATTCGGCATGCTAATTACATTGCCGGTTGCCAAATTGCATTACCTCTTATAGTTTCCGAGATATGGACTATCGATAATTTACACCTTAGGCTCTGCTTCTAACTTGGGCCCAAATTGTAAAATGGTCTTATCTATTGGCGATTTCGTTCCAATTCACATTCCAAGTAATATTCGGCATGCTAATTACATTGCCGGTTGCCAAATTGCATTATCTCTTATAGTTTCCGAGATATGGACTATCGATAATTTACACCTTAGGCTCTGCTTCTAACTTGGGCCCAAATTGTAAAATGGTCTTCTCTATTGGCGATTTCGTTCCAATTCACATTCCAAGTAATATTCGGCATGCTAATTACATTGCCGGTTGCCAAATTGCATTATCTCTTATAGTTTCCGAGATATGGACTATCGATAATTTACACCTTAGGCTCTGCTTCTAACTTGGGCCCAAATTGTAAAATGGTCTTCTCTATTGGCGATTTCGTTCCAATTCACATTCCAAGTAATATTCGGCATGCTAATTACATTGCCTGTTGCCAAATTGCATTATCTCTTATAGTTTCCGAGATATGGACTATCGATAATTTACACCTTAGGCTCTGCTTCTAACTTGGGCCCAAATTGTAAAATCGTCTTATCTATTGGCGATTTCGTTCCAATTCACATTCCAAGTAATATTTGGCATGCTAATTACATTGCCGGTTGCCAAATTGCATTATCTCTTATAGTTTCCTAGATATGGACTATCGGTAATTTACACCTTAGGCTCTGCTTCTAACTTGGGCCCAAATTGTAAAATGGTCTTATCTATTGGCGATTTCGTTCCAATTCACATTCCAAGTAATATCCGGCATGCTAATTACATTGCCGGTTGCCAAATTGAATTATCTCTTATAGTTTCCGAGATATGGACTATCGATAATTTACACCTTAGGCTCTGCTTCTAACTTGGGCCCAAATTGTAAAATGGTCTTATCTATTGGCGATTTCGTTCCAATTCACATTCCAAGTAATATCCGGCATGCTAATTACATTGCCGGTTGCCAAATTGAATTATCTCTTATAGTTTCCGAGATATGGACTATCGATAATTTACACCTTAGGCTCTGCTTCCAACTTGGGCCCAAATTGTAAAATGGTCTTATCTATTGGCGATTTCGTTCCAATTCACATTCCAAGTAATATTCGGCATGCTAATTACATTGCCGGTTGCCAAATTGCATTATCTCTTATAGTTTCCGAGATATGGACTATCGATAATTTACATCTTAGGCTCTGCTTCTAACTTGGGCCCAAATTGTAAAATGGTCTTATCTATTGGCGATTTCGTTCCAATTCACATTCCAAGTAATATTCGGCATGCTAATTACATTGCCGGTTGCCAAATTGCATTATCTCTTATAGTTTCCGAGATATGGACTATCGATAATTTACACCTTAGGCTCTGCTTCTAACTTGGGCCCAAATTGTAAAATGGTCTTATCTATTGGCGATTTCGTCCCAATTCACATTCCAAGTGATATTCGGCATGCTAATTACATTGCCGGTTGCGAAATTGCATTATCTCTTATAGTTTCCGAGATATGGACTATCAATAATTTACACCTTAGGCTCTGCTTCTAACTTGGGCCCAAATTTTAAAATGGCCTTATCTATTGGCGATTTCGTTCCAATGCACATTCCAAGTAATATTCGGCATGCTAATTACATTGCCGGTTGCCAAATTGCATTATCTCTTATAGTTTCCGAGATATGGACTATCGATAATTTACACCTTAGGCTCTGCTTCTAACTTGGGCCCAAATTGTAAAATGGTCTTATCTATTGGCGATTTCGTTCCAATTCACATTCCAAGTAATATTCGGCATGCTAATTACATTGCCGGTTGCCAAATTGCATTATCTCTTATAGTTTCCGAGATATGGACTATCGATAATTTACATCTTAGGCTCTGCTTCTAACTTGGGCCCAAATTGTAAAATGGTCTTATCTATTGGCGATTTCGTTCCAATTCACATTCCAAGTAATATTCGGCATGCTAATTACATTGCCGGTTGCCAAATTGCATTATCTCTTATAGTTTCCGAGATATGGAGTATCGATAATTTACACCTTAGGCTCTGCTTCTAACTTGGGCCCAAATTGTAAAATGGTCTTATCTATTGGCGATTTCGTTCCAATTCACATTCCAAGTAATATTCGGCATGCTAATTACATTGCCGGTTGCCAAATTGCATTATCTCTTATAGTTTCCGAGATATGGACTATCGATAATTTACACCTTAGGCTCTGCTTCTAACTTGGGCCCAAATTGTAAAATGGTCTTATCTATTGGTGATTTCGTTCCAATTCACACTCCAAGTAATATTCGGCATGCTAATTACATTGCCGGTTGCGAAATTGCATTATCTCTTATAGTTTCCGAGATATGGACTATCAATAATTTACACCTTAGGCTCTGCTTCTAACTTGGGCCGAAATTGTAAAATGGTCTTATCTATTGGCGATTTCGTTCCAATTCACATTCCAAGTAATATTCGGCATGCTAATTACATTGCCGGTTGCCAAATTGCATTATCTCTTATAGTTTCCGAGATATGGACTATCGATAATTTACACCTTAGGCTCTGCTTCTAACTTGGGCCCAAATTGTAAAATGGTCTTATCTATTAGCGATTTCGTTCCAATTCACATTCCAAGTAATATTCGGCATGCTAATTACATTGCCGGTTGCCAAATTGCATTATCTCTTATAGTTTCCGAGATATGGACTATCGATAATTTACACCTTAGGCTCTGCTTCTAACTTGGGCCCAAATTGTAAAATGGTCTTACCTATTGGCGATTTCGTTCCAATTCACATTCCAAGTAATATTCGGCATGCTAATTACATTGCCGGTTGCCAAATTGTATTATCTCTTATAGTTTCCGAGATATGGACTATCGATAATTTACACCTTAGGCTCTACTTCTAACTTGGGCCCAAATTGTAAAATGGTCTTATCTATTGGCGATTTCGTTCCAATTCACATTCCAATTAATATTCGGCATGCTAATTACATTGCCGGTTGCCAAATTGCATTATCTCTTATAGTTTCCGAGATATGGACAATCGATAATTTACACCTTAGGCTCTGCTTCTAACATGGGCCCAAATTGTAAAATGGTCTTATCTATTGGCGATTTCGTTCCAATTCACATTCCAAGTAATATTCGGCATGCTAATTACATTGCCGGTTGCCAAATTGCATTATCTCTTATAGTTTCCGAGATATGGACTATCGATAATTTACACCTTAGGCTCTGCTTCTAACTTAGGCCCAAATTGTAAAATGGTCTTATCTATTGGCGATTTCGTCCCAATTCACATTCCAAGTAATATTCGGCATGCTAATTACATTGCCGGTTGCCAAATTGCATTATCTCTTATAGTTTCCGAGATATGGACTATCGATAATTTACACCTTAGGCTCTGCTTCTAACTTGGGCCCAAATTGTAAAATGGTCTTATCTATTGGCGATTTCGTTCCAATTCACATTCCAAGTAATATTCGGCATGCTAATTACATTGCCGGTTGCCAAATTGCATTATCTCTTATAGTTACCGAGATATGGACTATCGATAATTTACACCTTAGGCTCTGCTTCTAACTTGGGCCCAAATTGTAAAATGGTCTTATCTATTGGCGATTTCGTTCCAATTCACATTCCAAGTAATATTCGGCATGCTAATTACATTGCCGTTTGCCAAATTGCATTATCTCTTATAGTTTCCGAGATATGGACTATCGATAATTTACACCTTAGCCTCTGCTTCTAACTTGGGCCCAAATTGTAAAATGGTCTTATCTATTGGCGTTTTCGTTCCAATTCACATTCCAAGTAATATTCGGCATGCTAATTACATTGCCGGTTGCCAAATTGCATTATCTCTTATAGTTTCCGAGATATGGACTATCGATAATTTACACCTTAGGCTCTGCTTCTAACTTGGGCCCAAATTGTAAAATGGTCTTCTCTATTGGCGATTTCGTTCCAATTCACATTCCAAGTAATATTCGGCATGCTAATTACATTGCCGGTTGCCAAATTGCATTATCTCTTATAGTTTCCGAGATATGGACTATCGATAATTTACACCTTAGGCTCTGCTTCTAACTTGGGCCCAAATTGTAAAATGGTCTTATCTATTGGCGATTTCGTTCCAATTCACATTCCAAGTAATATTCGACATGCTAATTACATTGCCGGTTGCCAAATTGCATTATCTCTTATAGTTTCCGAGATATGGACTATCGATAATTTACACCTTAGGCTCTGCTTCTAACTTGGGCCCAAATTGTAAAATGGTCTTCTCTATTGGCGATTTCGTTCCAATTCACATTCCAAGTAATATTCGGCATGCTAATTACATTGCCGGTTGCCAAATTGCATTATCTCTTATAGTTTCCGAGATATGGACTATCGATAATTTACACCTTAGGCTCTGCTTCTAACTTGGGCCCAAATTGTAAAATGGTCTTCTCTATTGGCGATTTTGTTCCAATTCACATTCCAAGTAATATTCGGCATGCTAATTACATTGCCGGTTGCCAAATTGCATTATCTCTTATAGTTTCCGAGATATGGACTATCGATAATTTACACCTTAGGCTCTGCTTCTAACTTGGGCCCAAATTGTAAAATGGTCTTATCTATTGGCGATTTCGTTCCAATTCACACTCCAAGTAATATTCGGCATGCTAATTACATTGCCGGTTGCGAAATTGCATTATCTCTTATAGTTTCCGAGATATGGACTATCAATAATTTACACCTTAGGCTCTGCTTCTAACTTGGGCCCAAATTGTAAAATGGTCTTATCTATTGGCGATTTCGTTCCAATTCACATTCCAAGTAATATTCGGCATGCTAATTACATTGCCGGTTGCCAAATTGCATTATCTCTTATAGTTTCCGAGATATGGACTATCGATAATTTACACCTTAGGCTCTGCTTCTAACTTGGGCCCAAATTGTAAAATGGTCTTATCTATTGGCGATTTCGTTCCAATTCACATTCCAAGTAATATTCTCCATGCTAATTACATTGCCGGTTGCCAAATTGCATTATCTCTTATAATTTCCGAGATATGGACTATCGATAATTTACACCTTAGCCTCTGCTTCTAACTTGGGCCCAAATTGTAAAATGGACTTATCTATTGGCGTTTTCGTTCCAATTCACATTCCAAGTATTATTCGGCATGCTAATTACATTGCCGGTTGCCAAATTGCATTATCTCTTATAGTTTCCGAGATATGGACTATCGATAATTTACACCTTAGGCTCTGCTACTAACTTGGGCCCAAATTGTAAAATGGTCTTCTCTATTGGCGGTTTCGTTCCAATTCACATTCCAAGTAATATTCGGCATGCTAATTACATTGCCGGTTGCCAAATTGCATTATCTCTTATAGTTTCCGAGATATGGACTATCGATAATTTACACCATAGGCTCTGCTTCTAACTTGGGCCCAAATTGTAAAATGGTCTTATCTATTGGCGATTTCGTTCCAATTCACATTCCAAGTAATATTCGGCATGCTAATTACATTGCCGGTTGCCAAATTGCATTATCTCTTATAGTTTCCGAGATATGGACCATCGATAATTTACACCTTAGGCTCTGCTTCTAACTTGGGCCCAAATTGTAAAATGGTCTTATCTATTAGCGATTTCGTTCCAATTCACATTCCAAGTAATATTCGGCATGCTAATTACATTGCCGGTTGCCAAATTGCGTTATCTCTTATAGTTTCCGAGATATGGACTATCGATAATTTACACCTTAGGCTCTGCTTCTAACTTGGGCCCAAATTGTAAAATGGTCTTACCTATTGGCGATTTCGTTCCAATTCACATTCCAAGTAATATTCGGCATGCTAATTACATTGCCGGTTGCCAAATTGTATTATCTCTTATAGTTTCCGAGATATGGACTATCGATAATTTACACCTTAGGCTCTACTTCTAACTTGGGCCCAAATTGTAAAATGGTCTTATCTATTGGCGATTTCGTTCCAATTCACATTCCAATTAATATTCGGCATGCTAATTACATTGCCGGTTGCCAAATTGCATTATCTCTTATAGTTTCCGAGATATGGACAATCGATAATTTACACCTTAGGCTCTGCTTCTAACATGGGCCCAAATTGTAAAATGGTCTTATCTATTGGCGATTTCGTTCCAATTCACATTCCAAGTAATATTCGGCATGCTAATTACATTGCCGGTTGCCAAATTGCATTATCTCTTATAGTTTCCGAGATATGGACTATCGATAATTTACACCTTAGGCTCTGCTTCTAACTTAGGCCCAAATTGTAAAATGGTCTTATCTATTGGCGATTTCGTCCCAATTCACATTCCAAGTAATATTCGGCATGCTAATTACATTGCCGGTTGCCAAATTGCATTATCTCTTATAGTTTCCGAGATATGGACTATCGATAATTTACACCTTAGGCTCTGCTTCTAACTTGGGCCCAAATTGTAAAATGGTCTTATCTATTGGCGATTTCGTTCCAATTCACATTCCAAGTAATATTCGGCATGCTAATTACATTGCCGGTTGCCAAATTGCATTATCTCTTATAGTTACCGAGATATGGACTATCGATAATTTACACCTTAGGCTCTGCTTCTAACTTGGGCCCAAATTGTAAAATGGTCTTATCTATTGGCGATTTCGTTCCAATTCACATTCCAAGTAATATTCGGCATGCTAATTACATTGCCGGTTGCCAAATTGCATTATCTCTTATAGTTTCCGAGATATGGACTATCGATAATTTACACCTTAGCCTCTGCTTCTAACTTGGGCCCAAATTGTAAAATGGTCTTATCTATTGGCGTTTTCGTTCCAATTCACATTCCAAGTAATATTCGGCATGCTAATTACATTGCCGGTTGCCAAATTGCATTATCTCTTATAGTTTCCGAGATATGGACTATCGATAATTTACACCTTAGGCTCTGCTTCTAACTTGGGCCCAAATTGTAAAATGGTCTTCTCTATTGGCGATTTCGTTCCAATTCACATTCCAAGTAATATTCGGCATGCTAATTACATTGCCGGTTGCCAAATTGCATTATCTCTTATAGTTTCCGAGATATGGACTATCGATAATTTACACCTTAGGCTCTGCTTCTAACTTGGGCCCAAATTGTAAAATGGTCTTATCTATTGGCGATTTCGTTCCAATTCACATTCCAAGTAATATTCGACATGCTAATTACATTGCCGGTTGCCAAATTGCATTATCTCTTATAGTTTCCGAGATATGGACTATCGATAATTTACACCTTAGGCTCTGCTTCTAACTTGGGCCCAAATTGTAAAATGGTCTTCTCTATTGGCGATTTCGTTCCAATTCACATTCCAAGTAATATTCGGCATGCTAATTACATTGCCGGTTGCCAAATTGCATTATCTCTTATAGTTTCCGAGATATGGACTATCGATAATTTACACCTTAGGCTCTGCTTCTAACTTGGGCCCAAATTGTAAAATGGTCTTCTCTATTGGCGATTTTGTTCCAATTCACATTCCAAGTAATATTCGGCATGCTAATTACATTGCCGGTTGCCAAATTGCATTATCTCTTATAGTTTCCGAGATATGGACTATCGATAATTTACACCTTAGGCTCTGCTTCTAACTTGGGCCCAAATTGTAAAATGGTCTTATCTATTGGCGATTTCGTTCCAATTCACACTCCAAGTAATATTCGGCATGCTAATTACATTGCCGGTTGCGAAATTGCATTATCTCTTATAGTTTCCGAGATATGGACTATCAATAATTTACACCTTAGGCTCTGCTTCTAACTTGGGCCCAAATTGTAAAATGGTCTTATCTATTGGCGATTTCGTTCCAATTCACATTCCAAGTAATATTCGGCATGCTAATTACATTGCCGGTTGCCAAATTGCATTATCTCTTATAGTTTCCGAGATATGGACTATCGATAATTTACACCTTAGGCTCTGCTTCTAACTTGGGCCCAAATTGTAAAATGGTCTTATCTATTGGCGATTTCGTTCCAATTCACATTCCAAGTAATATTCTCCATGCTAATTACATTGCCGGTTGCCAAATTGCATTATCTCTTATAATTTCCGAGATATGGACTATCGATAATTTACACCTTAGCCTCTGCTTCTAACTTGGGCCCAAATTGTAAAATGGACTTATCTATTGGCGTTTTCGTTCCAATTCACATTCCAAGTATTATTCGGCATGCTAATTACATTGCCGGTTGCCAAATTGCATTATCTCTTATAGTTTCCGAGATATGGACTATCGATAATTTACACCTTAGGCTCTGCTACTAACTTGGGCCCAAATTGTAAAATGGTCTTCTCTATTGGCGGTTTCGTTCCAATTCACATTCCAAGTAATATTCGGCATGCTAATTACATTGCCGGTTGCCAAATTGCATTATCTCTTATAGTTTCCGAGATATGGACTATCGATAATTTACACCATAGGCTCTGCTTATAACTTGGACCCAAATTGTAAAATGGTCTTATCTATTGGCGATTTCGTTCCAATTCACATTCCAAGTAATATTCGGCATGCTAATTACATTGCCGGTTGCCAAATTGCATTATCTCTTATAGTTTCCGAGATATGGACTATCGATAATTTACACCTTAGGCTCTGCTTCTAACTTGGGCCCAAATTGTAAAATGGTCTTATCTATTGGCGATTTCGTTCCAATTCACATTCCAGGTAATATTCGGCATGCTAATTACATTGCCGGTTGCCAAATTGCATTATCTCTTATAGTTTCCGAGATATGGACTATCGATAATTTACACCTTAGGCTCTGCTTCTAACTTGGGCCCAAATTGTAAAATGGTCTTATCTATTGGCGATTTCGTTCCAATTCACATTCCAAGTAATATTCGGCATGCTAATTACATTGCCGGTTGCCAAATTGCATTATCCCTTATAGTTTCCGAGATATGGACTATCGATAATTTACACCTTAGGCTCTGCTTCTAACTTGGGCCCAAATTGTAAAATGGTCTTATCTATTGGCGATTTCGTCCCAATTCACATTCCAAGTGATATTCGGCATGCTAATTACATTGCCGGTTGCGAAATTGCATTATCTCTTATAGTTTCCGAGATATGGACTATCAATAATTTACACCTTAGGCTCTGTTTCTAACTTGGGCCCAAATTGTAAAATGGTCTTATCTATTGGCGATTTCGTTCCAATTCACATTCCAAGTAATATTCGGCATGCTAATTACATTGCCGGTTGCCAAATTGCATTATCTCTTATAGTTTCCGAGATATGGACTATCGATAATTTACACCTTAGGCTCTGCTTCTAACTTAGGCCCAAATTGTAAAATGGTCTTATCTATTGGCGATTTCGTCCCAATTCACATTCCAAGTAATATTCGGCATGCTAATTACATTGCCGGTTGCCAAATTGCATTATCTCTTATAGTTTCCGAGATATGGACTATCGATAATTTACACCTTAGGCTCTGCTTCTAACTTGGGCCCAAATTGTAAAATGGTCTTATCTATTGGCGATTTCGTTCCAATTCACATTCCAAGTAATATTCGGCATGCTAATTACATTGCCGGTTGCCAAATTGCATTATCTCTTATAGTTTCCGAGATATGGACTATCGATAATTTACACCTTAGGCTCTGCTTCTAACTTGGGCCCAAATTGTAAAATGGTCTTATCTATTGGCGATTTCGTTCCAATTCACATTCCAAGTAATATTCGGCATGCTAATTACATTGCCGGTTGCCAAATTGCATTATCTCTTATAGTTTCCGAGATATGGACTATCGATAATTTACACCTTAGCCTCTGCTTCTAACTTGGGCCCAAATTGTAAAATGGTCTTATCTATTGGCGTTTTCGTTCCAATTCACATTCCAAGTAATATTCGGCATGCTAATTACATTGCCGGTCGCCAAATTGCATTATCTCT